>NC_068994.1:9652469-9662309 GCF_001194135.2 Octopus bimaculoides
AGAAAGGGGGGAGTACGAGAGAAGAGAGTGAGAGAGAGTAAGAGAGAGGAGAGAAAGAGTAGGGGTGGTAGGAGGGAGGGTGGGGAGAGAGGCAGGAGGAGAGAGGCAGGAGGAGAGGTTAGATGAAGAGAGAAGGGGAGTTGAGCCCATGTGGCGCAAAGGAGCGAAGAGAGAATATATATATATAATTACTTATGTAAATTCATAAAGTGTTTGTGTGCGTGTTCGTAGGTGTGTTTGTGTGTGTGTACGTGTGCGTGTGTGTGTGTGTGTGCATATGTATGTAATATTTCTGCGTACACGTTCGAGTAGATTTCTTTAGATAATTTGTAAGGTGATAAAAAGAAAATATTCTAAGGTAAAGTACTTATACATATAAGCCGATAATCTACGTAGGTGACATTCTGTTAGGCAGCATACATGCACTTTAAATGTTCGAATCGATAAATACTATGTTTTTCTCTTTGTTTTTGTTTTATTTATTTTTTGTTTGTTTCTGATGCGGTTTTTGGCAAGGTTTATGTAATTTTTCAGGAAGCAGCATACTGTTAGATGTTTATCTTAAGATGACAATATTGATGCATCTGTAAATACTTCCATACTTCATCAAAGAGTTTTTGTAAAGGCAAGGCGTGTTTTTCATAACCCTGTTCTGTTAGTGGCCGTAGAAACAGGTTTCAACTCAGAGTAACTGAATGTTTTTTTTTTTGTTTCCAGTCTTAAATTTACGTATCTATAATTATTTTATAATCAACAGAAGATCAGGATTACTCAGTTGAAATTTATATACGATTTATATTCTCGAAGAAATCTCGAGATTAGTTTGAAAACTAAACTCGTGAGTATGTTGTTGATTTGTTTTGATTTGTATCAACACACAGTTTATTTATTTATTCTCCGTTCGTTTCTACAAACTTCTACAAGTGATGTCAAGTTAGACAGAATGATGATTACCGGGTTATTAAATTCCCAAACTCAATCAACGTTCTGCACGTTGTAAAACGCGCGGAACAAAGCAGAAAACAACCGAGACTCTATATATTAAGCGAAGACTCATACCAGTATATACTACGAAATCCTTTCAAACCATGTCCGTTTAGGTTTAATAGGGTTATAAATAGAGGAATATTGTAGCTGGTATAAATAAAGAGAGCGTCAGCAATTTAATGAAAGAGACCGTAGACTAATTATCGGTCTCAAAATTGTTAATGTACTGGGGGACATCATGAGACTATCCCAGTATTATCGTAATCCACTGACTGACTCGTGTAAACGACAAAAGGTAGATGAAGACAGGTCATACATTCTTTTGGATAAACATCGTTTACTAGGCTTATCAACCCAAGAAAATGATTGAAACTTAGTTGAAAGAAACTCTGCAGAAAGGCAACACATGAAGTATACATATTTGAATGTTATTAGGACACAGCTGCTCTGTTTGACATATGTCCTGCCTCTTGGAGACATTAGAGAGTAGCTTGCTGTAAGAATGAGACTGAAGTCTACACGGCTGTAACATGAATCCGAAGTACTGATACTTGGCGTGTTTTCTCTACATCAGATTCGAAAATTCAATGGTTTATTATGGTTTTTACATTTCTTAAATCTTGGAAGGCCAAAAAGAAAGCGATTTTTGTGTTATCATTTATTATTTCAATGTATTATTTTTGCAATATTGTATTTACTATCTTCACACACCTTTTAAATACGCGTGTTAACATTGATTATTTCCAGCTACATACACACATTTCATAACAGCGTTCGGATATTTGTTTCTCTGAGATATCTACCTGCTGACGTTCATATCAATTCGAAAGAAATTTTCGAAGTGTGAATTTATATCGCTGAAGTTGCATGGTGTCCATGAAATCTTTCCGACGTTTATGACCTACGTGCACATTCACATAGCATAATCAATCGTGCAATAATGTGCGTTATAGATATCACCCAATATGAACTCAGTTTTATTTCTACTGTGTTCATAAGGGCCATAATAACTAAATAATCTTGCTAGATCAAATACAATTACTATTATTTCATATATTGGTTTCGTGGTGTTGGAGATTAACAACTTGCAATAGGAACCTCTATCACTAAAACTTTGTATTACGCCCAGTAAAACATTCTATATGATGGTTATACAACCGATGTTTGTATTACTCATGACAGGTGCATATAAACGTTTATGTCTCATACAATAAATTGCAACCGCGTCCTAGCAAAATCAAACCAAGTTATGTCTTAAACGCACAACGTCTTCGTAGAATCTGTCAACACTTCGTTGTCCAATCCGTTTAAAATTTTCCTCAGTTCACTTTAAAATGCTGTATTAGAATTTTCTTTTGGAAATTTTTACTTGTATTGTTGCCCGCTTGAAAGCAAGTTTCCCAAATGCTTAACTTTGATGGACGAAAATGTATGCAGATAGTTACTTTAACAGAGGAAAACAATTCTTAGTGTATAGATAGATGGATATAAGTTGCATTGTTTTATGGATTTCGTCTTTGAATCAAAACAAGACGTGGTCAGGTTAAGAGGCCACAAAGAATTATTGTCTTCTGTCAACTATTTCGTTTCAGTCCGTTTCTAATCCGACAAAATCAATTGTCAATCATGATTATAGATTATTTCTAATATTCTACACTGTTTTAAAGAATTTTTCCACTTTATAAGTTCGGTGAGACGGAATAAATCCCTCACAGATAATACCTTATTTCTCTTGTAAGATATTCTTCGCATCAGATTTGAAAAATATAATAACTGTCTACAGAAATTAAGGTGATTATTTCCAAGTTTTGTCGCAGATTATAATATAATTCAATGACGTATATTATCACTACAGGACTCATCAACTTTAATAAACAACAAATAGCTTATGCATTTTTAACTGTTCTATCCAGTACATCGAGAATATTCACCATCTTCCCCTTCTTTCTCCGCTAGATTTTTGTGTTTATTATAACAATTTCTCCATGTAATTATATTCGAACTGTTATGAAAAGCTGAAAAAATTCTGCTGTCGGAGCCAAAACTCGTTCTTAATTTTCCGACTGCTGCAGCATTCGCAAATAGATGAAATGATGTAAAATATACCAACTAAACCAGTGACCACATCTCTTAAGTATAGTCGTTATACAATATTCCTTACAAATGCCAAGTCTTGTGCACTATGAGGAACATCACGAGAACCATACGGAATGCTGAAAGCTGACAGCAGACGCTGCATTTGGAAAATCTATTGGGAAATCGGCCATACTTTCAGGCGTTTACGATTGGGTAATTGGTATACATTTCAATTTCCTACCGACAGTAATACATAAAATAATCCAAACTATGAGCTGGGCTCAAACCGATCGTTTTTACTAAAAGATTTAAAACATTTTGAAACACAGTCACCACAAGTAATCTGCTTGGAAACGTATAATGCGTTCAATTCCAAAAACAGCAAATATTAACGCAGTTCTAGCACTCTGGTATTGATAAAGTCTATTTCATCTAATTCAACTAGATAAATTATTGTTTATGTATGTCTGTTCTTGCGGGTACAGTGTAATATTGATCCAAAAATATCAGATGCACTATATAATTTATTCTTAAAATGACAACTGAGAACGGTAAATGTCAGGGTTACTTTAAATGTATAGCTTAGTAATTAGAGATTTCACCAAGTAAGAAATTTATCGAAATTAAGGTGATAATTTCTAAGCTTTGCGGCAGTAGTACAAGATATTTTAACTTTACATCATTTATTGAGAAGAATAATGTCTTTACGTTTGTGAAACAACAAAAAGAATTTCTAAACTCTCAAAACATAAATATCTTTGAGTTTGACAATTAAACGACGTTAGTAAAAGATTACTATAAGATAACGAAAGCGTAGTTTTAGATGCTGTCAATTTTATGGAGTAAGAGCGTTAGTTTGTGACACCCGTTTGTTCGTGTTTGTCCGGTTTAAGTCGGGCTAGTGTATTTCTGTTCAGTCACATAAGCCTTTTCGATTCGGCTGTCAGATTTGAAGTGTAACAGAAATATTGTTTGTCGAAATATTCGCTTCTCCAGAACAGTTTTCATTGTTTAGGTAGTCACCTAAGCTGATTATATATGGCTTCATACACGTCGTTTCCATAATATTACTGGCGAATGCATCACACAAAACAAACGGATTGTACCGCAATGAAGAAGTTGGACATCAGCTTAGTGAAGGTATGTTTTTCACGATAAGTGTGTTGATTGATTACACAAATATATGCACAAATTAATACGAAATTGCGTAACTATTAAGATCCCAATACAGTTTCGAAATCCAAATATTACAGCATATGCGAGAAGCTTATCTCGAACTTCAAGTAATGATATTTCTGCACCACAGTGTAGGGCGTGCATACAACGGAGTGCTGAAATGTTCCTGGTTTTGAGAGTATTGCGAAAAGCTTGGCTGGAGGCCCAACACTCTGAGTTCTTTAACAGGGCTTAGGAAAATTGATTGACTATAAGTGTATGAATTTTAATGGGGAATGTGTTATGTCTCAAGCTACGGCTATCTAGCACCTTCCGATGATCTCTACTCAACTGCTACTCGACGGCTACTCGACGGCTACTCAACTCCTCTACCACGGCTAGACTACCTCTATTTATATATCTTGGCCGATCCTACTTCTTCGCTTGGGGGCGTCGACACAACAATATGTTGAATGAAATCATAATTAACTGAACTTCCTTTATTTTCTTTTAACCAAAGTTGGGAACTTCTCAGCACCCCCTCGAATATGCCAAGTTTGTGTATATAAAAGTGAATCTGCCGGGGTACAAAATTGCTGATATTTAAACATGCATTTAATAATCGATTGAAAAAACTAAATAAATCTGCCTTAGAACTTAAGTGTAAAGATTGTGCGTACATATATGAAATAACGATCCAGTTAGTTTTAGATGTGCATTGAGCTGTAAAGTCAAGAATTATGTGCTCAATGCAGCATGAATGATTTGCTGAAATGCAGATATTTTAGCTTAATGCCTATACTAAAAAATGCCTTGTGTATTACATAGACGAGCCTTACAACCAAAGGCGTAACTGTTTGTCTGTATGTCAGATACAAGTGGGCTGATTTTTTTTCTTTGTTATCATATACTTTACAACAGATCCAGTGAGATGGTTCATATATTTCAGTATGCATGCCTAACTATATCGGATACAAGTGAATCTATAAAAATGTAAAAATACAAATGCATCGTAATCGTTAGCTATGAGATCGTATGACAATAATATTATTTGCTTTCATTTTCTTTTTCTAACAAACCGAAAAGAAATTTTTTTGTTCAGCAGGAGCTTGATTTTGTTATGCACCACATTAGCAATGTAAGTGATACATACAGAATTCAATTCGAGTTTGAAAATACATACGTTTAGCCCTTGAAAGCAATATAATAGCTAAACCTTGGGAAAGAGTTACTTGATAGAGTTAGAGGTCGAGTGAAAATGTTTTACTTCTAAGTTTACAACGTTTACGTTGTATAGCGTTATGTTTCATGGAAATCCAAGGAGATACATATGTTTAGCGCGTCTAATGCTATTAGGGAACTGCAAAATTATGCGACCAAAAGAAATAGTAAAGTACGAGGGTGAGTCAAAAAGTAAGGACATTTGGTTTAGGACAGTTATAATTACCAACACAGGAACATGTTTCATGAAACTGGTCCTCTGTGGATTACTTCCCTACTTCTCAACATAGTGACCATTTCTCTCAATGGCAATGTTACACCTTCGAATGACAAGATGGATCCCTGTTCCGTAAAAATCTGTTGACTATACTTTGAGCCACTTCTTCACAACAGTTTTCACTTCGTTGTCACTGGAATAATTTAGCGCCTTTCATCCTTTCGGGGTCGATAAATTAAGTACCATTTAAGAAATTGGGTCAATGTAATCGACTTAAATCCTTTCCCAAAATTTCAGGCCTTGTGCCTATAGTAGAAAATATTATTATCATTATTATTATGAAAAGACTTGATAATTTTAGTAGTGATAATTTTCTTTCCGGCCATTTTACCATTTTTTGTTATGGTTTCTGTAGAAAAATACCAATCTGAGCAACATCACAGTTCCTTTATTAATTTAATATGCCATGAGTACGTCGCTCTTGTAATATCATCTGGGAAACGTTTTCGCAACTAAACCATCTACGAATGTCTATAAAAATAACATACCCACTTAAAGTGGTCTGTTCTACTAAATTTGTAACATTCTATTCCCTCGATTGGATTCCAATCAATAATTACAAAAGACAGCGTAATTACGATTAATAATAAATACCGAGTCTTAATTGTTTCTATGCGTAAGTGCGTGTATGTGTCTTTCTTGATACGACGGCTGTTTGCGTATGTCTTGTCTGTGTGTCTATATATTTGTATATGTATGTGTGTGTGATTTTGTGTGTATGTGTGTGTGTGTGTGTGTGTGTCACTCTAGACCTCACCTGCTGCAAACTATTCTCGAATCAAGATGTCATTACATTATATTGTTGCACTATATTTTTTTTAATCAATATCTCTGTCTTACTGCAAATTTGAATAGTGGTTAGTTTAACATTGTTTCCTTCCAATACACATACACGCACGCACAAGCACAGGCAAACACACAAAGACACATATTAACTTCAGCGAATAATATTATTGATAGTGACTTCGAAGTTTCAGCCAGTTAATCTAACATCGGGCTCCGATGCTTTATATAGTCTCTTTTAAGCTAAAATCTTCCTCGTATTTGTAGGTTTCAGTCCAGTGGTAATTAAGTTTAATGGAGATGTGTTTTGCAGAAATTCTTTATTTATTAAATTAGGAGTTAGGTTACGTTTTCTTCTATTCTTTTAATAGTTTCAGTCATCTGACTACGGGCCATGCTGGAGCGCCGCCTTCATGGGTCTTTTACTCGAACGAATTGACCAGTGGTCTTATGCTTTGTAAGCTTAGCACATATTTTTATCGGTCACTTGCATAACTGCTAATAAGTCACGCGGACATAAACTCATCAACATCGGTTCTCAAGCGATTGTGAGTGCGGACACAGACACAAAGATACACACATAAATATACATACACACACACACAAACACACACACACACACATACACAATATAAGATTATTCAGTGCCATATTAACTGCATGCATCATCTCTTAAAAAATCTGAAGAGCTAAATATATTTGGACGTGTAGTAAGCGAAAAATCTCCATCGAGATTTCAAAATCTCCAGTTCTTCAACTCGCATGGAATGTTTACGACTACAAAATATTAATAACATAATTGTTAAATAAAAATAGTGACAATATCAATATTTAGGAAATATCAGCTAATTGATTATAAAGTTTTAATCTGCCAATAAGAAATTGATCCATGACATTATCCCCAAAATCGTTTGTTCCCAATGATAAAACGTGGCAACATATGTCACTAAAATGTTTGTATTCGAAAGATGAAGGTGAAAAGGCCTCTAAAAGTAAATGGGTTTAGAAACATAATTCTCCTTAAACAAACAAAATGGTCTAATGCGGTAAAATGAAAAGCTTTAATAAAACAAATTACATTGGAACACATCGATATATGAGCACATGTACGCGCATTATATATACAAACATACATACATACATATATATAGGTAGATAGATAAATAGATATATAGATACATAGATATGTGTATGTATATATATACATATATATATTATGTATATATCTGCACACACACACACACACACACATATATATATATATATATTCATGAATCCACTGAGTGTTCGGAGTAAGCATGATTTGGGAGATAAATATAAATTGGAAAATATAAGCATCGTTGAAAGCCTTCATTAGCAATTATTGTTCTTTGATGGATCCAAGCAAAATAATAGATTCACATTTAATTCCTCTGTGCATTTACGATCAGCGAAGGAAGGTAGATTTTTCACTCTTTAGTATTTCTCTGTCTCTCACTATCTCTGTATGCGACTCTCTCTTTCTCTCTCTCCCTCTCTCTTTTGTTGTGTGAATTTCACATTCCTGCATTTTCCTCATATATATATATATATATATATATATATATGTATATGTATATGTTTATGTATATGTATGAATGCATGTATGTGTCTGTGTGCTTTTGCATGTGTGCAGGAGTATTAGACAAGGAGTCCGAGCATTTCATGAAGAGAAGACTTTTCATGCGTATTTCGTTTATATCATACTTTTGATCTTAATGTTCCTATCCTTTGATTCACTCAATGAACTTGTTTCAGAGAAACATGTAATTTATTATATCAAGGGTAACAGTTTGACATTGGTAGAAATAGCTATCGAATCTCATTCAAATCCCAATTGCATTAGTAAAAGAAAAGGTGTAGTACTGGAAAATGAATTCTGAATATGTCGGCTGCAAAGAAGCGAAGATGCAATGTTCCTGGCGGGACACATTTAGCCGGATTTCTGCTCGATCAAGGATGACAAGCTGACTAAACCACATACATTACAGTAAGGATAGATATATAGATAGTTTGAGATGTAGACATACATATATGTGAGCGTGTGTGTATATGTATATATATATATATATATATATATATATATATATATATGTATGTATGTATGTACATCCATATATAATGCACACACACATAAACACACGTACACACACATATGTATCTTTTCAATACTTCTCGATGTGGATCGACACTCAGTTGATACGGTCATAAGGAAACGTAAATTATATTAAATATCAATTGAATTAAGAGCACAAATAGGAATCATTTCCATTTTAGTTGCTGAATTGGGAGATAATTAGATTTTCTGTGATTCTCAATGATTATTCAATCAATCTCTTCATTAATAAGCAATACATAACGTGTTGGTATATGCCGAGGTTAAGAATATTAAATTGCGGAAGTGGTAAGTTATTTCACTAATCATAAAACTATTACTGATATAATTAAGATATATTAGCTGAACATTATGTCTTGGTTTATGGTTCATTTAAGTAATACGGCAGAGTAAATGAGTTATGGTGTTGTTGATGATTCAATTACGTTAAACGACGAAACAGTGGTAAAATGCGCCTGATCGATTCTTGTTACCAGTCCTGCAATTGGTACCCGTCCATTGATACGTTGCTAAAATCTAATCTATGTATTTCGTTATCATCTGGGAGTGTGCTGAAAACTTTCCGCCTTGAAGGTTATAGTGAAACGGTTGGTTGAATGTCCCGCCTTCTGAGTTCTTTTACAGATATTAGAAAACTGAATAACCGCTAAAATAAGTTGGTGAATCTGAGAGGGAAATATTTATTTCGTTTTCCCCAAGATCAAGGAATATTTCAGCAACCTCTCGTACACAAATATTATACCCACGGCAGAGCAAAAGTCATAGTATATTTTTATGAACTGACATTTGTTATTCAAATACCACAGATTATTGGAGGACTTGTCCTCTAATCACAATTACGGTTCAACACAGTTTTGATCACAGGCGATGGATATCCTCTGATTTTGAAAGCTATTCTCTAGTCCTCTCAAAAATTTCAGTTTGGCCCTGTTGTGTCTATTTCTTCATTTCAGCTTTCACGTCGTCCACCAGATGCTTGTTCCCGAAGTATGTTTTTCCTTTGATCGCAAAGGTGGATGTCAAAGGACTACATATACGGCCAATACTGCTAATAGGTACTACTGACAAACCAATCAACCGATGGGATGACTT
Organism: Octopus bimaculoides; assembly: GCF_001194135.2. Classification (NCBI taxonomy): domain Eukaryota; kingdom Metazoa; phylum Mollusca; class Cephalopoda; order Octopoda; family Octopodidae; genus Octopus; species Octopus bimaculoides. The sequence goes on from NC_068994.1 coordinate 9,662,195, forward strand.
GTTGCCAAAGTTGGATGTGGTTGCATTTTTGGCAGAAAAATGCATGTCGTGTCCGAAATGTTTATTCTTTCTTCCACAGAGGGGCTTTCGTAAGCTATATTCAGTGTCCCACTGT
>NC_068994.1:9663670-9664600 GCF_001194135.2 Octopus bimaculoides
TATATATATATATATATATATATATATATATATATGTGTGTGTGTGTGTGTGTGTGTGTGTGTGTGTGTGTGTATGTGTGTGTGTGTGTATACACAGACTCACCCTCAATTTCTATATTGATACATGAATATGTATATGTATACTTACATATATAAATATCAAGGCATATACATTAAGGATTTTTGTGTGTGTATGTGTGTATGTGTGTGTGTGTATATTTAGGTAGATGAAAATAACGCAAGAATGTCATTGAAATTATAAATTTCCTCAGTGAGATTTTGAAATGCAATTTAACTTTTTTAATTTGATAATAAAACGCATCTTAATGAATAATGGAATAGCCAAATGATTTTGAAGCGAGAACATTAACGATGATGATGATGATGATGATGATGATGATGATGATGATGATGGTGGTGGTGATGATGATGATGATGATAATAATAATGATTATGATGACGACGACGAAGAAGACGATGATGATAATGATGATGATGACAAAGAGGACGACGATGACGATGATGATTATGATGATAATAATAATATCTATAATGATAATAATAATGATGATAACAGTAATAATTATTATTATCATAAACATTATTATTAATATTAGTATCATTATTATTATTTATTGCTATTATTATTACTTTTATCATTATTATTACTATTATTATTATTATTTTATTTGGTCATTATTATTATTATTATTAGTATCATTATTATTATTATTTTGTTATTATTATTAATATTATTATTATTGCAACAACAATGATGATGGTGACAATGTTAATATTAATAATATAGTAATCATAAACTTATTTATAAACATATACTTGATAATATTAATCCCAAGAAGAAAAATATCAATAATTATAATAATATATGTGTTTTTGCGTGTTCGTGTGTATCTCTCTCCGTGTATATAT
>NC_068994.1:9665181-9667742 GCF_001194135.2 Octopus bimaculoides
ATATATATATATATATACATATATATATATATGCATAAATAACAATCGAATTTTAAGCAGGAACCTATTCTAGCATCATCGAGGGAAATTATTATACGTTAATTTATAATTGCCATGGAGAAACATGTAATATATTGCATGCATACACGAATTACGCTACACATCTTAAAGAACCCCGAGCAAATTATAATTGTAACAATGAATGAAACAATCAGTATAGTGATGCTAGTCTTCAATAATAGTAAGACTATCATTGTGAATAAATTATATTTATGCATATATAATATTTCCTCATTTCAATATAATTAAGTCTTGTATTTTTATTTATATCAAGGCTTTAAAAAAATGACGAACTCTATGTATGTATTTAGCACTATCACATAGGAGCGGATTCCCTTTGTTATACAATAAATTCACTTACGCTGGTGTGTAAAATGTGTATAATGGTGATATGTGTGCTATATATAGGTCAATAGATAGATATGGACATATATATCTATATATGCATGCGTGTATATGTATACATATAAATGTCCATACATATGTACTAATATATATATATGTGTGTGATCATATCCATATATATATATATATATATATTATAGCTGCATGTTTTCATAGTAACAAACCGAGCTGTTACGCAGTTACTTAACCACGTGGTTATTTTTCGTTTATTAACTGTTTAAAACAGAGGCAGTTGTCACATTTGCTAGAAGTAATAGTTAAATGGAATTTAAATCACGCAAAGTCCATCTGTAGTATATCAAGTATAATTTTCAAAACATGTACAGCGACCGTGTTGTGAGCATGTAGTTTATCAGATGTGTTGGTTTAAGTTCAAAAGACTTGCATGACAATCAGCCTTTTGGGGCCAAGTATAGTTTCCCATGAAGATTTGGGCAGGGCACCACTTTTGTGCACACATATTTTCAGGGAATTTCTTACATTTCTTTCTTACTCTCAGTGATATTCCACGGGTACACACTTATGATTTAATATCACTTTAGACATATTTAATTGCGTTCCTATCTTCCATTGCATTTGAAACTACTTAATGTCATCTTGAAAATCTGATGTTAAATGAGGCAAATTGCATAAGGTATTTCTGTCACAGATTGCTCTTGCGCAGTCTTTATGATCCAACCTCATTTAAAACGGTCAATTATTTGATATATATATATGTGCAAGATACTGCAGAATTTGCCAGAGATGATGCTATTTGGAAGCTAATATAAACTGTAATATTACTTCTAATATTTATGAAGTCGAACATTTTCCGTATAATTTGAGAAAGCGTTTTACTATAATTTCATGTTATGAATTCGCATAAGGATCAGCAACATTGGCATATCCTCCAGTATAGCATGACAGTGGACATACTGTCACCAGTGGTTGGCACTCCGTCGGTTACGACGACGAGGGTTCCAATTGATCCGATCAACGGAACAGCCTGCTCGTGAAATTAACGTGCAAGTGGCTGAGGACTCCACGGACACGTGTACCCTTAACGTAGTTCTCGGAGAGATTCAGCGTGACACAGAGTGTGACAAGGCTGACCTTTGAATTACAGGCACAAGAGAAACAGGAAGTAAGAGAGAAAGTTGTGGTGAAAGAGTGCAGCAGGGTTCGCCACCATCCCCTGCCGGAGCCTTGTTTAACTTTCGGTGTTTTCGCTCAATAAACACTCACAACGACCGGTCCGGGAATCGAAACTGCAATCCTACGACTGTGATCCGCTGCCCTAACCACTGGACCATTGCGCCTCCACACTGTCACCAGTACAGCAGGTGTAAAATACACCCACAATTACTGTTTAACACTAAGTAACAGAAACGTACTCGTCGATCCTCAGTATCATATTGTATTTTCCATTGCTGGCAACGCTCTTGAATAAGGATTGAAATTTCAATGTGATATGCAACCCCAACACTCGGTTACGTGATTCTTAAGGCAAACAGCCGTAAGTTTCAACAACTGGAGTAGTATATAATCTCAAATAACCTGCAGTAGATTCTTTACGCCATATATTATTATAACGCTAAACACACGTTCTATAGAAAAGTAAATACGTGTATGAAATAGCTTGAAAGTCACCCCAAGTAGCTAAAGCTTGTAACACAGGTAATTAAAGAAAAATTCTGTGAAAATAGATTTGTCTGCCGTATGCTTCAACACTTATATGGGGATAATAATTGCATTCTCTTCTACTGTTTCCATGGGATAATATTATTATAACACGATGATCAAATATACCTTTCAGCCAGTTATTTGAAAAGTACAAATGATTTTACGTAAATTGTATCTGACAGTAACTAAATATGTTTCTATGGTAGTATGAATATAATATTTAATATTCTCTTGTTGCTTGTTAGGTGGCGGATTAGAAAATTTTTATTTGTTTCCAAGTATATGAATGTGTACATTGTCGTCGATAAGTTATTTGGTTTCTTCTTGACCACATCTTCCACTCTGTCCGTGTTTATGCATACGCATACAAGCCCACACAGCATACCACTGCATATATATATATATATATATATATATATATATATATATATATA
>NC_068994.1:9667922-9677061 GCF_001194135.2 Octopus bimaculoides
ATATATATATATATATATATATATATATATATATATATATATATACACTTATATATATAGTTGAAATTTATAGACAAGCAAAAGACGATGCCAGGTGTATAAACAACAGGCAAGTGTATTAGACTGACGCTCGGGAAAATGAGAAAGTCGTCTACGTTTCGAGACTGAGCTCTTCAATGGAATGGAATAAGAGAAAATAAAGGGAAAGAGAATGAAAATACTTATGGATTTCGGCGGTCAAAGGACACATAACCATGTGTAGGTAAGATCGAAGAATGAAAGTGTAGGAAGTTGGTCGGCTTCAAGCAATCCGTACAAGATATAAAATAACAACTTTAGGAACAACAGTGGTTCATTGGCGCACAAGGTTCTGAATTTTTCACATATCCACGTACTTTTCTCACATAGCATACCTAAGTCTAAACATGCACCTGTACAGCAATATCACCGAGTTGTCGTTACATTGCAAAGTTTATCAACTAAAGCAAGCGTGGTTTGTGTCTTAGATAGCATCACCAAGTGCATAATGTTAGATTTATTGATATTTAAACGTATTTTAACTTTCACAGATCGATCAGCATTATTGCCGATTGATCTTTATCTTTAGCTATGCCGATCGATGTTATAATGAACTACCGCCGTCAAATTGGATACATATATATATATATATCTATGCATATGTGTATATGTATGTATATATATATATATATATATATATATATATATATATGTATAAGTATCGTGTGCGTTGTGTGAGAGTGCTTCTGTGCAGATACACACGTATACATATACGTATGGACTTCATTTAAATATGTGTATTAGTCTATATACATTTGTGATTCGAAATATAAATTCGTATACTATTAAAATCGTTAAAACGTTAAACAGTATAACTTTTAGCAAATATTGCGTCTCTTTACTCGACGAGTCCGTGTCGTGACTTGAACGAATTTTGGTTTCGCATAACGTACGGTGATAACGTCCTGAGTTTGGACTTGAGGAATTTGGGAGATTGCAGTTCTCAGAAGATTTTATCAGTGACATGAAACGAGTAGTTAGTTACATTAACAATTATTCACTTCGAAAATAAATGTCAGACTCTCGTTTAAGTATTTGTCTCATATACGTGAAGCTTACAACGAAATTTACCTCAGTGTGTGCTTCTTTGAAACTGACACCGAAAGCAATAATAATATTTATTTCTTTATTGCTCACAAGGGGCTATATATATATAGAGGGGACAAACGAGGACAGATAAAGGTATTAAGTCGATTACATCGACTCCAGTACGTAACTGGTACTTATTTAATGGAGCCCGAGAAGATGAAAGGCAAAGTCTACCTCGGTGGAATTTGAACTCAGAACGTAGCGGCAGATGAAATACCGCTAAGCATTTCGCCCGGCGTGCTAACGATTCCGTCAGCTCACCGCCTAAGAAATAATAATATTAAGTTTACATACACAAATGTATATGAATAAGTTCCCACTATGTACAGTTTGTATAAAAGATCATTATATTTTTTCAAGAGTAAAATGGCCGATGAACTAACAGACTCGTTAGGACGTCAGGCATAATGTTTGGCGGCATTTTGTCCGTCTTTACGATCTGAGTTTAAATTCTGCTGCGGCAATTTAACATTTCCGGGTGGATAAATAAGTACCAGCTGAGAACTGGAGTTGATGAAATCGAATAACCCGCTTCCCCGAACTTGCTGGCCTTCTGTCAAAGTTTGAGAACAATCTATTTTTCAAAAGTTATAATTTCTTTCTTTCAAATCTGTGAATTTATGAACTTGCGTGTTTCACAATAATGTTAGATTTTCTGATTTCATACGAATCTCAAATTGAAATGCTTCAGTTCTTTCATATTTATAAAATTATCCTGTAGTATTTCCTGTAAATTACGAATATTGAAACCTGTTATCTAAAAGATAAATCGATTTACTATACAGAACAGCGTATTTCCATGGAACAACTTAGAAGACATCCCGCATTAACTGTAACCATTTATCGTACACAGTTGCATAGACATTCTTTAAAAATATATAAAAACGGTGCATGTATCATCTTTAGAAATTTTATAATAATTGCATTCTTCTACAACGTATTTGCAAAGTAAGTTTTCTGAAAACTACATACTCAGATATGCGTTCCAGCCAGGTAGGGCAAAAGTGCAAATGGTTTTGCCACAAGATGTGTATCATAGCTATTTGACTTTTGTTTTTTTTAATATCGTAAGAATTTGTATTAAGGAATTCGTCTCAAAACTAAAAGTTTTGAATTAGAAACATTTCTCAAAGAAAACTTGTACATTCTTAAATTCTCATATATAGGTGAATCCATGGCTTTGTGATAAGAACCTTGTTTCCAGACGCATGACCTCGAGTGCAGTCCCACTTCGTTGAAGTTTAGTCAAGTGTTTTTTAGTATGGCCTCGGCCGAGCAAAAGCTTGTGAGTGGATTTGGTAGACGGAAACTGAAAGGAGCCCGTATTACACACTACAGATGGATCGGCGAATTCATAGGCTCTCTGGAAGTAAGAGAATGCTAACAGCAGTGGGCATTTGCAAGCAATTTTCTCATGAAACTGACATAAGCTTTATACCACAAACTGTAGGAAACCGCCTAAAAGAATTCGGGCTGTTCGACCGGATCGCTCGAAGGAAACCGATAATTCACGAGACGAACCGGTGGAAGTGGATCAAGTTTGCGAAAAGCCATATTAATATGTCCTAAACTTTGAACATACGATCAGTTTCTCGTAATTCAACAGACAAAATCTCTCACACATCTCACGCGTTTTATAGCTTTCTGTTACGACATGTAACTATGGCTGTAAACAACAACCCCCTCCAGAAGCTTAAACTTCACTCCCTCCTTAATGACCACTAGCTGCAATCCATATGTAAATTTTTGCTTATTCTTCACTCGTTTCATCTTGAGCATATTTCTTCCTCCTAAATCAAGAGATTCTTGGCAAACTTATATAAATTGTCAATACAGTAAAAGTAATTGGAGATTTTCTCAAAGTTTAAATCTCAAACAGCGGTTTATTTCGTTTTCGATCCAATTTAATGTTTACTCAACGTATTCGTTTAAGAAATAGGAACTCATTTCTAAAATCACTCGATACCTCTTTGCAATACTGTTGCAGAAATTGTTCCATTGCTGAAAGCATTTCTTCTTCGTTTATGTTATTGAACTGATAAATTGATCCAAAGTGGATACAAATCAAATACAGTGACTTCAATTCTGTTCCAAATCATAGTAAATAGAATCTCTGGTGATAAAGTATTCGATTTGCCTGATATCAAAATGATTTTGTAATGCAAAGCTAATGGGGAATTGAGATTGAATTCTAAACTTCTCTGCGCAATACTTTACCTTTTGTAAGCATTGAACTTCATTATTCTCATATTTGTAGAAATATCATTGATACAACAGTTAACAGATTTCTGCCTTGGATCATTTTCAGTAAATGTTACGCAGTACGCTTGTACTTAAATGGTATTTATTCTCGTCCAAGTTTGTACTGGAAGTAATTGCTCTTCAACAGCAGGTAAAACTTTTCTCGTCGTACATCAATGTAGCGCAACAGGTACAGCACTGCTGACACGTACACTTCATTTAACCCCGGAGATTTCATTCAAAGAAACCACGTTTCTATCAAAATAACTAGATGTTGTTTGATATCAACTTTCTGAATATTTGTTGAAACACTTGAAAGCAAATAATCGATTCATTGCAAACTCAATACTTTTAAGCTCTTGTGGCCTTTATTATAAAGGACAAAATATGTGCCAAAATTGTTAATATATCTTAAAGCATACAGCATCTATAATCATAAGCTTGTCCAATTCAGACACGAAGATTTAACTTTACAAGTTCTAAAGTAGTCATTGTATTAATTCCTATACCACCTTTCGCGTGAAGTTATCGAATAAATTATATATACTGAACTATAAAAAGAAATGTCCCATTGTAAAAGATTATTCGTTTCACACACGATATTGGGACTATATGGATTTTATCACATTCCTAAGTAATTTGACACCAAGACTACTCTCTTTTTAAAATCACAAGGTTTGTGCGTAGGGTTCGAGCTCGCTCGCTTTTTGTAAACATGGTAATGCTCGCAAACACTTCTACATGAACAGAATGAAGCACGTGCAAAACGTTGGCTCATTGGGCATAAAAGGCACCCAAATTTATCAGCCTGACATTTCTTTCCCGAAGGCAGAAAGCATGCCAAGATTGACATGAAATCAGAGTGAGCAAGCCATCGGACGTCTCCATGATGGTCAATGTCCGTGGCTCATTGTTAATGACTTGGACTGCAGAGAGTGATACATTTCCACAAACAGCATGATCGCCCACGCAGTGGCTGACCGAGTTACGTCAACATCGCGACCTGTACCTACAGCACATGCAGGTCCGATTCAGGAGGGCAACAGACTCAGCTAGGTAGACCATAACGACTCACCACTGACCCATTTGTGTAGAGACAGTTCGCCGCCGGCTGAGATCCCTCAGTCTGTCTTGTCGACGTCTAGGTAAAGACCCCCGTCCTCACAGATCGTCGGCGGGGACGTCTGCAATGAGCTCAAAAACATCAGAAATGGTGATATCAGCAGTGGAGGACAGTAGTCTTCTCTGACAAAAGTCGATTTTGAATTTCTGTAGCAGAGGGCACAGCTAGGGTTTGGGGGCTACATCTGCTTTTCTTGCCCTTAGAGATTTAGAAATAGACACCATTGCATCATACACTGAATTCTTTAAAAAAGAAGGATATAATGGAAAATTTTGAGTAGCTGAATCATTCAATAGAATCTTTGCTTTTTTGCTCAACTGGCAAACATCCTCTTCGTTGATGTATACCTAGTTATTTCCAAAACAAATCATAAATACGTTTTCTGTTCCAGAGAGAAAAGTATGGCAATGTAAGTTTTGTTTTCCTTTTATCTTCCTTTACGACATATAATTATTAGTTTCGTAATAAAAAACGATTAGCTGGTTAATAATCAGTTATGAAACTTCCAGACAGCTATTAATCGATCAGTATATATTTTCGGTTAATTTCAAACCCTCGTATGAATAATTACTAGATACAACATTATCGCACAGAGGTAAATGGTGAAAAAAAGAAAATCTATCTGATACGCGTATACAAATTTGTTCAAATGTTAGATTGATGACATATTTCTTCAATTTGTTCGTGTCTTAGTAAAGAAAGGTTATTATATTGTACTTATGTTTCTCTTTATTCCGTGCATAAGGAAGCGACTGCTTGAATTTCGCACGTTTACTCCAAAATGACTGAGCGTCTCCTAAGTTCCGTTTGCTCCAACCAGCGGAGATACATGCAGATGCAATAAGGTAAAGCTAGACATGGGAATCCTTCTAGAAAACCAAATATCCCCTGTAAGATTTGTTTGACTGCGGTATACACATACACATACACACACGCACTCACGCGCACACACATACATTTTTTCCAATTTTCAAGGTTGTTCATCATTGTTTTTTCAGTCTGCAGACAAATGGTTAAAATTTGCCCTGTTTATAATTATACCATATGTTACATATAATATATATATAGATATTATAGATAGATAGAGAGATAAATATATTCATACATAACATACATGTACACACACGCTCACACTCCCGAACAGACACACACACACGAATATTTAAATTGGAATCCGTCGTGGAAGCGCATGAGTTAGTGGTTAGAGTGTCAGGTAATCGATCGTAGGAGTGTGGTTTCGATTCCTAAGTCGGGTGATATTTTGGGTTCATGAGCAAAACACTTTATTTCATGTTGGTCCTGTCCACTAACCTTCCACAAGAATGAGTAATCCTAGGACGGCTCAGTGTCCCGTCCAATATGACACCGAATTTAACACTTATGAACTTATCGGTCTAGGACGACCTGTGAACCTTTCTATTTATTTCCTTGAGGTATGCGTTTATGTGTCTCTATCTTTGTAGATACACTGATGTTGATGTGCGCAGAAACACAGCATTTCTCTCTTTCCCTTTTTTATATGTTTTTTAGAATATCATATAAACAAAAACGTTCCGAACTTCATCACGGTTTTTGGATCATAATGATATGCGCACAAATGTTTGTCGTTGTGCAAAAGCTGATTTATACAGAAAATATACATTAAAGAAACTGCTATCAAATAGAGGCTTACATCGGTCACTGAAGTTGTCTATAGTTAATAAATAAGAGCATGAAAGTATGAAAATCTCATTATAACTCAAATGCACAATGTGTGTAGAACTGAAACAGATAACGTATCAGTATCAATGAACATTTGTTGTTTATCAAACAAAGACTAATTAAAAGTATTAATTAACATATGTAATTTCTAGAAGATAGGAGTATGCGACAGCTTAAGAAATCCCAGTACTTACTATCTACTTTATCTTCAACAGCCTTATGCCTTCCTATAATTATCAAATTCATATGATAAACAATTGACGAGAAATTCGCTGTTACACAACCGCTACTAAATGTATTTCTGATTCCATGATACATACATCATTTAATATTTCTCGGTATAATATAGTCTCTGGGTTTCGTTTAATCGTTTGGTATAGATTTCATCATTCTTGAGTTACGAATATCTATGGCGAGTGAGCGAAAAAATTCTGAGTTGCTGCTTGTTGCTTTCACTGATGAAGTGGTTACGCCCCCTACACAATTAGATCCAAGTAGATTTATTCTTGATTAAATCTATTTCGGTATTTTTTAACTGATATATATATATATATATATATATATATATATATATATATATATATATATATATATATATATATATATATATATATGTATATATTTATTTGTTTATTTATTTATTTATTTATTTATCTATATGTATGTATGTCTGTGTACGGAATATGTGTGTGTGCTAAATATGAGTCCGTGCGAAATTGAGACATATAAGATATGAACAATGCAAGTTACGTAACTTCTTATTCAACAGTTCTATGGAGAATACAGTGAAACTATTAATTGCATCACCTGTTAAGTTTGGAAGTTTGGTATTATATATGCGTGTGTCTGTATGTGTGTACATGTATATAAACGCATATATATATATATATATATATATATATATGTAAATACATGTATGTCTGTATGGATACATGTAGGTTGGTAAAAGCAAAGACATGTGGGCAGTCATATTTTTATAGCGATATATTGAGAATTCCTCGTAATAAAATGTCACCCTGCATACACACGCATATGTTCGCGTTGGCTTCTCTGAGACAACTATTATAATAATTGCATTAATAAACAAGAGTATTATAAAATATATAAACGGAAACAATTTCGTTTAAACTGAGATGCTTAAATACTACTTTTTTTTTTCTAATTCCTATTCTATTCCTCGTCATTTCAAACTCCGTACCATATGTGATTATCTCATGAAGAAAACGTTTACTGCGCTATTACAACATACAAATAATATAATTTAATGAAATCTATCTTAAAGGACATATTTCATATTGAAACAAAGAAATGAAAGCTTAATTTTTTTTATCAGCGAATCAAAACGTGCTAATTTTAAAGCTATTCACATAATTGATTGTCAATTTCTCAGTTTCCTGTGGGAATGAAAGCTATGCTGTTTATTTTTCTGTATTTTGTATAATGAAATTCTCTAATATGCTTTTAAGGAAATCTTTTCATATGTGTCATTATGTGCAGTATAATCATTTCAGAAGTAAATTGAACATACTTAAAATGAATCTCAGTTTTGACAACTTAATATAATGGACCCATGTACTACAGGTACCAGAAATAATAGAGCTACAAAACTGACATTTTTATAACCGTTAGAAATTGAGATTTTGATTGTTTTCAATTCTACATGTTGCTCGATTTATTTTAGCAGTTTATTTTCCTACATATTGCTTGTTTTGTTATATCTCTTATTCATAGTTTGGTATTAATACAGTTTTGTATTTAAGAAAAAAAATTACTCGTAAATTGATTTCGATATATGTATATCTCAATTCATGGACATGAGACGTTTTGGCATGGCCCTTTTGGCGCTGTATATTTAGAATCGTTGAGACGGCGTTGACTTTCTTGCCCTCAGACTTTCTAATGTTTCTCTCATTCTTCCCTTGTCTGTGTTTGTGTATATATGTGAACATATTTTCCTTTCCTTATATGAGGTGAGAAAAATACTTATGGCAATCGTGTTCAGCAAATAAATTTTGATATCTTTCTTTTTCCTCTCTCTTTCTCTCACTCCATCTCTCTCTCTCTCTCTCTCTCTCTCTCTCTCTCTCTCTCTCTCTCTCTCTCTCTCTCTCTCTCTCTCTCTCTCTATCTATCTATCTACCTCTCTCAATTGCTCTATCTGTATGTGTACATTTCTGTGCTCCTGTACCGCGTGCATTTGAATCGATTGCTAAAATGTACCATCGCCAAAGCAGTCTCTTTGTCCAATTTCTCTCCGCATTAGACACAGCGTTCGCAAGCACCAGTATAACCACCAAATTATTTCAGCGGTACATTTTCTGTTGTTCCTTTCGGAATAAAATTCAATTTTGATCTAGACGGATATATAATGTTTCCACATAGTCACGTATATTGATATAGGGGAATAAACGATAAACTAGATAGCAGCATGCCCCTAAGAATTCATTTCACCAAACATTGAATGAAGACAGAGACGATATTCTATTGTGAACTTAAAAGAAGCTGGCAAGGTAACACATTAGGATAACTGATGTAGGACACATCACATCCGACGTACACTTCATCATAAACTGAGAGCGTGACATTCCATGAAGTATTCTCAGTTCACATATAGATTATATATAGTTTACAATATATCAGTCTCGCAATTCAATTATTTTTATCTTCGTAAATGAATATTTAATAACAAATTTCCCGTGAAGTAAGCCATTTGTTATTCAATTATATCGCTTGTTATAATTCGACTCGTTCTATTTAATATATTATAAGCACTCTTGTGTGCCCAGCATTAAAGTGCAGCGCTACAAAATAGACTCATAGATGCACAAGTTCCACTACGTGTATGCAGTCTACGAATACACATGCATATTTATGTATGTATATTTATATATATATATATATATATAT
>NC_068994.1:9679545-9684336 GCF_001194135.2 Octopus bimaculoides
TATATATATATGCATATTTGCATACATATATATGACAACATGAAATGCGAACATTTTTGCGAACAATGAAAGAAACAAGTGGAAAGCGAGATGAGTAACACAAAGGTCGACCCTTCATCATTTGTCGGTTCTTTTATCTACTCCACATTTCGAGCAATTACGATAAGATGTGTCTTCGAGAAACAGTTGCTCCCGCAAAGCAAACTAGAATTTGGGATTTGCAGAGGGTCAAAGTTGGTAACAAAAACCGGAAAGTGAAAATAAACAGTAAGGGTTGTTAATCCATAATGAGGTGAGGTGGCAATATATATATATGTATGTATGTATGCACACGGAGTGTGTCTTTGTGTGAGTCTCTGTGTGTCTGTGTGTTTCTCTCTGTGCTGTGTGTGTATGTATGTATACATATATAAACAAGAAACTATAAGTAGAGTGCATTTAAATATATTTTTTGTATATGCATATTTCCTTGCTGAATCTTTATATTGATGGCTGATATAGTGACATATTCATAACTTATTATTTGAATCATTCCACAGAATATCAATGTATTTATTGTCAACTGATTTTGTGTATCAAGATATCTGATATCTGGCAGTTATCAAGAAACAATCAGTATTAAAAGAATTTTTTTTCAAATCGATAATGGAAGTGACAAAGGAGCACATTCGGTATGTTTTACATTATGAGTTCAATAAAGGCAACTAAACTTGCAATATTATTGCAGTACATGGGAGTCAGACAATGAGCGTAAGCTCCAGCGTGCCAACGACTCTGCCAGCTCGTTGCCTCAGTCCGTGTATTAATAATATTGGCATAACGATTCTCCTTAGACACAGTAAAAGTATTAACGTTGAGAAGCGATTTACAGTGTTAATCATAAATAATGATTTTAGCAGTTTCAGTAAAAACTGCCACACACCTTTACTTAAATTCTTATTTTTTTATGCTACCATCTTGCAAGATGAAATTAGAAAATTATAATTTAATTTTAGAAACGATATAAAGCGTTTATAATAATTCATGACTAAAAAGGATTATCTAAGATGAAGTACTAATTTAGTTATTCTTAGCTTCAGAGATAGAGAAAAGAACAAAACAAAATTTTATTCATAGCACAGCTTGAGTTACGTATTCGGGTGAAATTTATTCATATTACTAGACTGATATTTTGGGTTAGACTTTTACGAGGAAGTCATTGCTAAAGTAATTTTAAAATGTATTAAGAATGTGATTTTATCTAGGATAGAGTTGAAAATGAAAGCTTAGATAGATTTCGAAAACCGTGATAAATTAATTATCGATTGTTTAAACTTTAAACGTTAACATGTGGTTGTAACTGAACATGTAAATTGCTTTAGACAATATATATAAATAATTAGAGTTTGGTTGATATCGGTTAGCTCAGATATTATCTTACGTAATAAGTTAGTAACTAAACTTAATAAGCTAGACATAGACGATAGAATGGAAACTGCATATAGTTTTAGAAAATAAAGTTAAATTAATTAACGTTTAACTTAAATGGCTTAACGAAGATATTGACTTAATTACAAGTTATAACTCAACTTAGCAAGAGAGTTAATATCACTAAGGAAATCTTCCGAATCTTTAAACTCTGTTCGTATATCTACGAACTTTCTAAGAAAGTTAAGAATTTATTACGGAATATTGAATATAAAGTATCAACGTTCACCTTCAACAAGCATTTCTTTTACTGAAGCTGCGTTTAGTATAATGAAACCATAACCAGACGAGGGTATAGCAATCTTAAAAGTAACAAAAAACAGCATATCACATACTAAGAAATTTTGAAATATACTTGCTACTCTTACTTGTACGCGAGTTATCGATACCATATTAAACAAATGTGTTCCCCCCATTAAATAAATTAGCATAATTTCCACACACGGCTAATAGTTGCTATAGGAATTTCCATAGATATACAGTAATTTTTTTTTATTCTACAGCCCAAATTTTTTTCTAGCTGTAAGTTCGAAAGGTTGCAAGCTGATTCATATCATATTCCTTACAATAATGTTAACTGTAAGTAAAATACAAATTGCAATTGCGTCAAATTCACCTCTTAAGGTTTTTGGTTCCGAAAATAATTTGTAAATAGAAAATAGAAACTAATAATTCATTTGACAGCTACGTGAACATAACTTATAACCTCTTTTAAATTATGTATGAGTAACCACACGTTTTCACATATTTAGGTGTAACAGAAGAAATGAAATATTCCATTCGGGTTTCATTTGGCATTTGGAAAATAACAACAAAATTACACATTGCTATATGGCAGCCTCTTCCGCGCCAGGTCATTTACTGGTAATGAGAAACCCCGTATGATATATGTAAAACGAAGTGCATGACATCCATCTGGGGAGAGAATTAGTCTTAACCTAAGTGAAATAACGTTGCTCTATGTATATAAGAGGGTGAAAATATACCTACGCTATACATTAAGAGGTATTCCATGTAGATTTTTATTTGAAATTAATAATTTAACCAAACATACGGCAACTCTTTACGACTTTATTGACCTTGGTTAATGTAAAATAATCTAAGAACATAATATAATGTAGGGACATTTCGGGAAAATGTGCTGGATGAACCTAGTTTCTTCAAGCTTCATTAATTCCGGATGGAACTTAAAGTAGTTGATAGTTGGTTCAACAAATAGGATTTGATCGTCTACCACCTTTCAATTATATCTGTAATACATCTCTCACTCTGTCTACTTGGTAGAAATAATTGTCTTCCAATATGATGTTTTAGAGAGGCATTAAAGTAGCTTACATGAGAGGAGTGGCTGTGTGGTAAGTAGTTTGTTTACGAACCACATGGTTTCGGGTTAAGTCCACATCCAACCATATTACCCCCCTGGCAGGAAACACAACTTCTTTTTTTTTAAATATATATTGAAACACCTACTCATATACTTGACACTTAAACCCGCTATCGTAGGGGTTCAGAAATTAATTTTACAATTTGATAAATTACTACCACGGCCACCGATACTTCTTTTGCTGATAATAATGATGATGATGTGAATGATGACAGGTGGGATAATGCTTGTACACATTTTACTGCTCCTGGTGCTCCTGCTACTAGGACAACTACTTCTACTACTACTAATTGTAGTAGTGCCGCTGCTGCCGCTGCCACTACTGCTGCCATCACGGCCACTACCGCAACTGCAGCTCCCACTACCGCTGCTGCCGCTTCATCTACCACTGCCACTGCTACTTCTTTTGCTGCTGCCACTGATGCAACTCCTTTTGCCACTGCCAATGATACTACTGCTATTGTTGTTGATGTTATTGTTGCTGATGATGGTGATCACAGCGATCAGTTTCTGGTGGCGATGACAACAACGACGATATGCAGGTGGTATAATTAGTAATTTTAATTTTTTTTTTCTCTTCTTAATTTAACCTGACATTTGTACTAATGCGGATAATTCCACTGGTGTCGTAGACGAAACAGAACTTAATTTTGCTGTCAGTTCTAATGATTGCGACTGGATTTAATGATGGAAGTAATGTACCGAATGTTGATGTTTGTCGTAATTAAGGCTTTCGCTTTATGAACAATTAAGTTGTTGATAATGTCGTTGTTTACTGATAAAACGTTCTGTATTTACGAGATGAGGAATTATTTACATTATTTACGTTATTTACATTTGACTAGTATTTGCCCGCATCTTGTTTCTTTTAAACAGAACGTTTCGGCTGATATAACCTCCAGCCTTCATCAGGTGTCTTGGGGAAATTTCGAACCTGGCTACTCATCCCTAAAATATTTTTCG
This sequence comes from Octopus bimaculoides, assembly GCF_001194135.2. Classification (NCBI taxonomy): domain Eukaryota; kingdom Metazoa; phylum Mollusca; class Cephalopoda; order Octopoda; family Octopodidae; genus Octopus; species Octopus bimaculoides. Next base: position 9,683,360 of record NC_068994.1, read on the forward strand.
ATGTTATTATTATTATTATTATTATTATTATTATTATGGTTGTTATTGTTGTTGTTGTTATTATTATTATTATTATTATTATTATTATTATTATTATTATTATTATTATTATTCAGGTCACTGCCTGGAATCGAACTTTGAATCTTGGAGTTAGTAGCCCGCGCTCTTAACCACGACACCATATGGCCGTGGGCATATAATAATATCAGTTTCGCTTTCACTGAGTCCGCTCCACCGACTTTTCCTTACCAATGCAGTTACCGTAATGTCCTTCGATGTTATTACTCTCATCGTAAGCTCGAGAAATACGATCATTATATCTCTCATTATGGAAATGATCAACACGCCGTAAAAACGAAGATGATGGTGGTAATGATGGTATTCGGGTTCATCATTATCTGCAACATCATCATCATCATCATCATCGTTATTACTGCCGATGTCTTCATCATCATGATCATTATCATAGCCAACACCATTACCACTGTTGGTGTTCATTCTAATACCATGACGTCATTATCATTATAGCTATGCTCCTTGCGAACCTTATAGCCGCTTCCATGACTGCAATAAGAACAACTTCAACAATAACAATAACGACAAGAACTATCACAATAACAATAATAACAACAATAATATTGACAACGATAATGATAATAACTTCGATGACGATGATGATGATGATGGTGATGATGATGATAACGAGGAGAAGGTGTGTGTTGTTGATTGCGAAGATGACAAAGTTGGTTGTTGGAGATTATAATTACGATGTTACAACACGCAATTAAATGCAGGAGTAGCTTTACTAATTGCGGCCATTTATTACCAGCTGAAAATATATAATCCACTATAAACAGGCGCCTACAGATTTGCCACTGAAAGAATATAAGGAACAGACAAACACACACACACACACACACAAACACACACACACACACACACACACACACACACACACACACACACACACACACACA
>NC_068994.1:9685284-9687495 GCF_001194135.2 Octopus bimaculoides
TATATATATATATATATATATATATATATATATATATATATATGTATGTATGTATGTATGTATGTATATTACAAGATCAGAATGTAACAAAACTTTCAGAGTTACATAAATGTTCTTGATTCTTTACTTTGCGTTTGACCAATTCCACCATTTCTAGTATCAGTATCACAATATTTAGTAGAAGTAGTTGTACCATCAACAGTATCAATTGTGTAACCACGTAGCTGATACTTTGAATACTATACACGTCTTTTTAGAAAGGAAGTCCAGACAGAATGATGTAATTCTAGTTACTACGTGTAATTACAGAATAGCAACGCTTTTTGTGGGCGAATATATCAAGTGAACATTGTAATTTTACTCGGTTTTTCGAGACAGTCACCTTACAGTATTTCATGAAAAAAATGTTTCAAACCAAGAAGCCTTTAAGAGTCAGTTAAACGAAATAAGTATAGGAAAGGTTTCCCCAGACGCACCACATCGCCTTAAATATATCGAAGAACCTATTGGACCATGCAGTCTCTGATATTATATTAGAAATCAAAGCAGTTTCATCGATATTGTAAAATCATTCTTGATAGATCTACATTATAAAGGATGGCTTATGCTGCAACAACAATAACTACAACTACAACAACAATATTAATATATTTACATCATGATGCAAACGCTTTGTGCCCAACGCGCATGCTGTCGCATTGTAATTCTACAGAGAACGTTTAAGATAACAACCAATTTTATTGCATTTCGAAACAATAAAATTATTTAAGAGCAAAACGGAACCATCGTATGCGCTGCACCCGTATTCCTAGAAATAGCCATTGTTATGTCTCAACACAACTGCTATCTAGCACCTTCGGATGAACTCTATTCAGCCGATACACAACTGCTACTCGACTACTACTCAACACTCCTACCACTGCCAGACTACCTCTATTTATATGTTTTCTTCGCCTGGGGGCGCCGATATAACACCTCCCCCTTTTGAGGTTTATTTTTCTCATCAAAAAGAAAAATTTATTTCCTCGGTGAGAAACTGGCATATCTTTTTCTCTTAGCAGTTATTTCCATCATTTCTGTAGGTTTTCTCTTCCTACTAGACCTACGTGTCGGATTCCGCTTTCGCTTGTGGTGGTTCTGGGACCTTGAACAAATCATACCATATATCCATTTGTTCCTCTTGCCTGTCTTGGTTTTTGTTATATCTTTTTTTTAATTGGTTTAAATGCCTTCTGTGTTCATATTTCGGCCCTTTTACTGTGTACATCACATTAGCCAGACGTCCTGTTATACTTCCTTGTTCCCAGTCCTCTTTTCCGTTACTATATACTCTAAAATACACATGTCCTTCAAATAAATTCTCATAGTGTTAATCATTTCTAACAACAGCACAAAACTGCGATTATTGCGATTTTAAGTCAATCGATTATGTAGTATATCAATTAAAACTATGTACCTGATTAATAAAAGTTTAGTCTGCCTGTTAAGTCTGAAAGGGCAAAACTGGCATCGATAAGATAGGAAAATGAGTATAAAAAATATATACTGTGGAAATATTGCATGGTATATTTCCGAAGTTCTCTTGATTCTGTGTAACTATCGCTTAAGTGGATAATTCCGTGCTAGGTACGAGGAAAAAGTATAGGAGTGATGATCATAGCTGGAATGTCGCTGTCAGTGTCTGTGCTACGTCAAATTCTGAAATATAGTCTGCTAAATATAAAAGCAAAAACCACTATAATTTCAGATGTGAAAATTGCAGTAAAAATTCTATTGACTGGAACGTACAACTATCTAGCAATTTCGGGTCACGATTAACTATTTCTGACTTGGCAAAACTTTGAATCTAGTTAGTTATGAAAGCAATAAGAAAATGTGTGTTACACTCACTCAGTATTAAAAAAAAAAAAAAATCAAAATATCCAATATTTTGGAAATGTGAAAGATGAAAGAACACAATTTGCATATGGAACGTCACCTACCTATAGAAAGAGTGTATATTGATGGAACATAACTGCTACGTATGCAACGAAAAAAAATATGCAAGCATGTGTGTGTCGTATGTGTATGGGTTTTCGCATTTTTAGGTATATAGTCATGTATAAATCTTATGTGTATATATAAACACACACGCACAGGAACATACACACACACACGCACACACACACACACACATACACACACACACACACACACACACACACACACACA
>NC_068994.1:9687557-9690267 GCF_001194135.2 Octopus bimaculoides
ATATATATATATATATATATATATATATATATACATTATTATTTCCTTTAATATATTTCTATGTCTATGCTTACTTCTACGCAAGCATATTAATTGTTTCCTCTGAAATTTCTCTATGAATTTTTTCTACTTTCATGTGCCATATTCAAATGAATATTAAAATGCCGTATTAGTATGCCCGTATATCTATGCATCATTGTAATATGCACCTTGTACTCGTAATGGAATCATATATATATATATGGCTGGATTATGCTACAACTGGTGTTACACAATATTTTGCTGGTATGTTACACAATATTTTGCCAGCCTCTTTCGCAACATCACCCTTGTCGTTACAGTCAAGCATGTAGAATATAACTGATTTTAGTCTGCGTGTCATGTTGAGTTTCTACTGTAAAGATCCTGGCTTCCTTGATTTTGAAGATGGAATGGAATGTTGGGCCTGATATCGGCATCACATACATAATATATTTGTGGCCTTCTACTGCAATTCTACACATACAGCTGCTGATAAAAGAAATTAAGTTGTGATGATGAAGGCTGGAATTTCCTTAATCTTAAGAATAAGGATTAGAAATGACATGTGGCTTAGCCTACACCAATAATGCCAGAATAGCTCGATATTTTTTCACTAAAAATTGCATTGTTATCAAAGCTGTAGGTATTGATAAGGCTCGTGCGTTCTCCCTTCATGCACCCTACCACAGAAAAATGTCCTGCCCACTTTCATTGACTGTCAGTGGACTGGACGAGTCTCATAAATATGTTAGCCAGTAGAGTGTTAGTCCCATCATTGATTCTGCGTTCGAGTGTCATTGTGTGAAAGGTTATAAGATAAACGACTCTTCATTCATTGCTCATTGTTATACAGTTATATTTGATAACGTGATATACTATTACGCACACACATCATATCTCGTCACTGACGATATAACAACTTATATGTATGCATATGCATAAATATATGTGCCTCTGTATGTAAGTATATGTTGTTTTCTGTATATAATGCAAAAAGCGTTCGCGTTTCTTTTCGCATACGTATATTCATTTCGCTGTTATACACAAACATTCAGCCATTATAACCGTCTTTCGCAAACATCTAACATTACAACGAAAAACAAAATGTGAAACAGAATAAAAAAAAAGGATATGAAAAAACATCAGTGATGCTTTCTAAATTTCGTAATTGTCATTCATATATACATAAAATAATTTTCCTCTATAAAGGAGAATGAAAATGGTAGAATAGACAAAAATAAAGAAAGAAATAAAACCAACAAACCTTAGAGTGCGCGGCATGTTGTACGGTTACCGATGGCATTAACACGTGAAGATCATATATAAATGGAATACATATGTACAAACATTAACATATATATGTGTGTATGCGTTTGTGCGCGTGTTTATATATATGTGTGCACGTGTTTGTATATGTGTGTGTATATACCCACGCATGCGCACACATACAGGTATATATGTATGGATATGTAGACGTATATATCTATTTCTCTCTCTATATATATATATATACATATATGTATAAGCATACATATATACAGGCATGTATATATATATATATTTATGCATATATATATATATATATATATATATATATATATATATATATATATATATATATATATATATAGATATATACAGGCATACATCTATATAACTATGTATATAATTATATATCGACATATAGAAATGTATGTATAAAGACATAGATAGATATATAGATATATAGATAGATAGATATAGATATAGATATATATAAATTAATAGATATATGTGTGAGTGTGTGTGTGTGTGTGTGTGTGTGCGTGCGTGCGTGTGTGAGTGTTTACTGTTTCATATATAATGCATATATGTGTGGCATGATGTATGCATACGTGCGCATATACATGTATTGCCGATAATGTATTTTATATTTGTGATTGCATAATTATGATTCATGCACGTATGAAGTCGGGGGGGGGGGCTCTGTTTCTATGTTTCTGCACGCATTTACATTCCTTTTAGTAAATAAGGTCTTGTAAGATTACATTAAGTCAAATCAATACAAAGGGAAACGTGAAAGTCATTATTTGTTTTCTGGGGATGTTATCAAAGATTGTATCTGCATTAACATTAAAGGAGGCATCTTATATAAACATATATATATATTTACTCACAAATATTCACAAACTAATTCTGCGTGTGAGTGAGTGCGTATGTGAGTGCATGCCTCTGTGTGTGTGTGAATGTGTTTGTGTGTGTGTGTGTGTGTGTGTGTGTGTGTGTGTGTGCGTGTGTGTCACTGCGTTTGCGCTTGTAATTTATTCACACAGTAACACACATGCACATATACCAAAACAAACTTACGGATTTGTCTCTTTCTGTCTCTCGCATATGTATAGTATTATATACATCAATACACGCATGTATGTGTACATGAATTACATACACACACACACACATACATACATACATACATACATACATACATATATTCTTTAAAATCTTTCATTTGACTGGTGCCATGCAGGGTCATTGTCTTGAAGGCATGTAGTTAAAGAAATAGACCCTAGGACTTATTTTTTTGTATTTTATCGGCCTGTTTTGCCGAATTGCTAAGTTACTGGGGTCGTAAACACACCGGTATCAGAGGACAAAGACAGAAAGAAACACACATACACACACAAACATATATATATATATATATATA
>NC_068994.1:9691066-9693410 GCF_001194135.2 Octopus bimaculoides
AAGAAGAAGAAGAAGAAGAAGAAGAAGAAGAAGAAGAAGAAGAAGAAGAAGAAGAAGAAGAAGAAGAAGAAGAAGAAGAAGAAGAACTACTGGGCCAGGATTAACCATGAAATTTCACATGTAAACAGTTAATTCCAAAAGATATTTCTATGTCACTAAGAAAGCGAGAACATTGCTCACGCAACATAAAATTTCTTGTAACGCTTTGAAGATTTTGTTTAATGCACACGTAATGTTGGCAATAACTTACTGGATGCAATCTACGCAGAAATTGTTCCATATGGGATAAATTGCATCGATCATATTTATCGAGTGATAATTAGTTTATCGATCCTGCAAACATGAAAGACGAAATCAACATCCGAATGATATAGATAACTGACATAACAAAATCTTGTGGGCCATAATGCGTGCTAATTGATGGGATTTACTCGTTCGTTCACCTTATACATTGAGAATATAAAGATGTTGTATAATATGTACGTACATTCGTTTGAAATATACACTTAGTAATGAGGGGCTATGAATGCTTAAAATGAAGACATTTATAAGAATAGTAATAAAATTCATGGGAATGTTGTATATTGATGTTTAGACAAAATAAAATATGATTTTGAAATCACAGATCGATACTGACTATAGCGGAAGAAGCTTCCTGAAATGTATGGAATTTGTGTGTATAGAAAACAGCTGATTGAGATTTAAAAGTTTTCTGCAAAATACTTTTGTAACGTTCAGCTTGTGCGTGTGTTTCTATTCAGAGAAATGCGGAAGAGAAGAGAGAAAGAAATAAGGTATGAGAGAAAGAAAGAAAGAAAGAGAGAAAGAAAGAAAGAAGAAGAAGAAGAAGAAGAAGAAGAAGAAGAAGAAGAAGAAGAAGAAGAAGAAGAAGAAGAAGAAGAAGAAGAAGAAGAAGAAGACGAAGAAGAAGAAGAAGAAGAAGAAGAAGAAGAAGAAGAAGAAGAAGAAGAAGAAGAAGAATGCGTTATTGCCATGTTGGTCTATTTACGTCCCCGATAGAATAAGTCCTAAGGTCGATTTGCTCGACTAAAGGCGCTACTCCAGTATGGCCGAAGTCAAATGACATAAACAAATAAGAGAATAAAAGAATAAACAGATAGATAGATAGATCGATCGATAGATAGATAGATAGATAGATAGATAGATAGATAGATATACATATACGCACATATATACACATACTGTATGTAAAAAATACATTGATTAGAGAACAAACATCAAATTCGACTCAGCGACTTTATATAGCACCACGCTTTCATACATTTGATCATATACAAATATTGTCATGACCATCAGCATATAAAGAATACATATATAAAAACACAGAAGGTGCAAAATATATATGCATATAAAGATACTAATGTATAGAACGGCCTATCAAGAAAAGATGTATAAAGTCGACTAAGAATAAGTAATGAAAATGGATTACTAAAGCGTGTCAGGCGACTAAAAAACATTTAAAAATATGTTAGAAATATGAAAAATGAAAAATATAAAATATTTATCGATCGACTAAGAATATATGTATGCATGTATATGTGTATGTATATTGTGAGCGTGTGAGTGATGGTATGTATGTATGTATACATACGCAATTCTCGCTGTGTTAAATCATAATACTCGTCGATACTTAATGTATATACGTAGTTGATAGACAAGTTAATGAAGTATGTTCCCTGAGATAACATCCCTAGTAGACGTGCTATGTTAAATTACTAAATGAATGTCGGATACTGAAACAACGGTCTCTTAGCAGCAGTGCACACATGAGTGGCAATTTTAGGCCCTGAATTTTACTGTATCTTCCGTTGGCGAAAACATGTATTATTTGAAGGATGGCGTGAGGAAAGAGAGAGAGGGGAGGACAGAGAGAAGGGGAGAGTATTTGACAAAGAATAAGTGAATGCTGTTACAGGAGAGTATAATAAAGAATGTGGAGGCGCAATGGCCCAGTAATTAGGGGAACGGACTCGCGGCCGTAGGATCACGGTTTCGATTCCCAAACCGGGCGTTGTGAATGTTTATTGACCTAAAACACCTACAGCTCGACGAGGCACCGGCAGGGTGGTGGTGAACCCTGCTGTACTCTTTCACCACACATTCCTCTAACTTTTTCTTCCTGTTCCTGTTGTACCTGTATTTCGAAGTGTCAGCCTTGACACACTCTGTGTCCCGCTGCATCTGCCCGAGAACTACGTTAAGGGTACACGTGTCTGTGGAGTGCTCAGCCACTTGCATGCTAATTTTACGAGTAGGCTGTTCTGTTGATCGGATCAACTGGAATCCTCGTCGTTGTAACAGACGGAGTGTCATGAATTATATA
>NC_068994.1:9694096-9694631 GCF_001194135.2 Octopus bimaculoides
ATATATAATTATAGTATGCTTGCATTTATATTTTTCTATATTTGTATTTGTTCATCTATATATAAAATTTCTATATATCTAATTACCAAATATACACCCATATATTTGTGTGCTCATGCGTGTGTGTTTGTGTGTGTGTTTGCATGCATGCGTGTGTGTGTATGTGTGTGTGTGCGAGCGTGTCTGTGAGTGCACGTGTGTGACTTAGTTGAGCTGAATGAACATGTATGGGTGTGTACATGTATGTATTTCTATTTGTATATGTAGTCACAAATGACAGAGAAATAATTTGATAAAATTGCGAGTTTCTACGGGGGTGTACCATAATTCTTCCGTGCATGCGCTTCTGCGTATGTCTTTCTATGTCCGGTATTCGTTTTACGGTAGGTCTTTGAGTTAGAAAGTGTTTTTTTTTTTCCTTAAGTCTGGTTAAAAAGTGATTAAATTTAAAAGTCTATGAGCTTTTATACTATCCTATTCCTTGCTGTAATTTTTATATCTCCAACTGTCTGCATCCCATATATATATATATATA
>NC_068994.1:9695648-9703338 GCF_001194135.2 Octopus bimaculoides
TATATATATATATATATACATACATACATACATACATACATACATACATACATACATACACACATACACACACATATATAATCTAAATGCAAAAGTGTTTCACACAATACGGGGAAATTAATAATTATAAGAGAAAAGCCGTTTTCCTTTTTACATTGCAATGAATTAATTCGAAACTACATTACGGTGAAATCGTGTCAAGCAACGAAAACCTAATTATCACAATCAATTTTTTCAAAGCACATTATTACGTATTCCGAAATATTATATCATATCCATAATATATTTCTACAATCATGTAATGACTACAGCTTCCAGACTACATTCAAAATATTTCCAAATATGTTTATGTGATTCAATGATCATTCATACAATACTAAAATGGTGCCCTTCGTATGGTTTTCTCCTGGATATATCATATCTGTTTATAGGAAACTTTTGTGAGGTAACTTTTTCCTACATGTTCGTGTGTGTGCATTTTTGTTTTTGTGTTTACCTGCTTGTGTGTGATTGTGGATGCTTGTGTGAGTCCGAGTTCACATATATATATTTATATATACGTTCACATTTATAGATGTATACGTATGTAGGGAGGCTCACAGATAAGTGAGTGTGTGTATAAATAAATACAGACACACCTACACTAACATAGAAATGATAACACATCCAGGATCAAACCTGGCTAACTAAAGTGTCAGCTACCTGTCCAATTTGGAAATTTTTTGTTCATACCCTGAATTATTTCAAAGCAAGTTATAACAGTTTAGTAGAAAATGAAAAAGGAATGAAGAATTATACATTTGTAAGATCTTACGAATATTACGTTTCATTTGCTATTACATAGGCTCGTAATAAAGCTTATTAGTTGGACCAATATGTGATGGACTAGTAAGGCGGCGAGCTGGCAGAAACGTTAGCACGCCGGACAAAATGCTTAGCTGTCTGTCATTACGTTCTGAGATCAATTTCCGCCGAGGTTGACTTTGCCGTTCATCCTTTCCTGGTCGATAAATTAATTACCACTTGTGTAGTGGAATCGATCTGATCGAAAGGTCTCCTTCCCCAAAATTTCGGGCCTTGTGCCTAGAGTAGAGATAGTATGTCATGGACTAAGAAAATACAGAAGTTGAGAAATTTAGAACTATCTTATATTTATCTACGCTACTCTTTGATATAAGTTAAGAAGGTGTTAACCCTTTCAATCATATTAGTATATTATTTGATAGAGAATTATTCTTCATTATGTAACACTATGTGTCCTGAATGTTCATAAGCTGATTGAAAATGGTTAACCCATCATTCTTCCGTTGTACAAATAGATATATGTGTATGTTTGTATATGCATATATATATATATATATATATATATAGTCTTTTATTATGTATATATATATATATATATATATATATATATATATATATCTGATAGTTGTTTTGAGTCATAAGTATTTTTAATGAATAGGACAAAATGGAACGCGAAAGCGATAGCAAATTCAATTTGGTAGGATGCGCTGGAGGGAGACTCCAATCATAAGTATTTAATGAAATGTTATTGCAAGTGTTATGAACAAAGTTTGTGAGTGAAAAAGAAAGAAAACGTTATGAGTGTAGAAGACATTGAAAACAGCGAAACTCAATAGAGAAAAACAAAACACAAATTTGATTTAGACAAAATAATTCAGGCCTTTCATTATTAAAATCAGCATGGTTGACCCATTTTTGTATAACTAAATAAAGCGTATAAATAATTTCAAAAAATATTCTCAAAATATTTCAAACAAAAACTTTGTAATCTCGTATTTTTTGGTGAAATACAATTGAATAAAGCAGAAGAAAGTGATAGAGAGTTAGAGACAGAGGTAGTAAGCATTTCGGCAGTGCAGTGCATTAAAATATTTAAATAAAAACAATTGAATGGAGAAGTAGAGAGAGAAGGACTGACAGAGACATATCGCAATGAATAAATGTATTGTGTGTGAACAAAGCGTCTGCTTGAATCTCCAATGTTAACACCATTTTTAAATAATATATTAAACTAAAATCTATAAGAAGCTTCCACATAGTTTTAAATGTTAATAATTGTGTTTTTAGTAAAAGTTATATAATTTCAGCTAACTAATAAGATGCTTCTTCATCATGGTGCATATGAACATATACATAAATATATGTGTGTGTGTGTGTGTGTGTGTGTGCGTGTGTGTGTGTGTGTGTGTGTGTGTGTGTGTGTGTGTATCTGGGTGTATCACATTCTTAATCTATATACATACGTAATGTATGCATATATCTATACATGTAATGCTTACAATATTAAAGCTACTAAAGGCGGCGAGCTGGCAGAAACGTTAGCACGCCGGGCGAATTGCTTAGCGGTATTTCGTTTATCTTTACGCTCTGAGTTCAAATTCCACCGAGGTCGACTTTGCCTTTCATCCTTTCGGGGTCGATAAATTACGTACCAGTTGTGTACTAGGGTCGATCTAATCGACTGAATCCCTAGTCCGTGTGCTTAGAGTAGAAAAGAATATTAAAGCTACTACTAACATAAACTTGTGTATGTGTGTTTAAGTACGTGCGTCTATGAGTATGTTTGAACGTGTATCTCATACTTAATGAAGCTGAACCCGAGACCAAGTTGTTGGGGAGAAAGCTTCTGGCCACACAGCCATGGATATGGCTGTGTCTATGTTTATAGAACAAGTTTTTACGAGACATTACGAAGATTTATTATGAAACAATAAAGACAAGGCATTTATTAGTTTACTAATTTTTTCTGCAAAACCAAAGAAGCGCGAAGCGGAATCGCGAAGAAAAAATCCCTGCTGTAGTACTACGCATGATCTATTGAAACAGATCTTCATTATTGACAGGTGCAATATTCTAATTAAATCCCAGTATGGTCAAAGTACGGTACAGAAGATTTATTAAGGAATGCTACCAAATTGGATATTTGAAAGAATCGTGTGTGTTTTGTGTGTGTCTGTGTCTGTATCTGTGGGAGATAGAGAGGGAGAGACAGAAGGAGAGAGAGGGGGAAAGAGAGGGAGAGACAGAGGGAGAGAGAGGGGTAAAGAGAGGGAGAGAGAGAGATGAATATAATTGAAATAATAAGGTAGTTAATTTGCGGTTTAATTAAACATTAATTGGTTCTAGTTACTGAAGGCTATCCCGTAACGTGCATTGAATCAGCACACCGCGAGTAAACATTGTTATCTGCAGGACTTGAGATATGATATTTTTGTATATCAGAAGCTCCTTGATGAAAATTATATATTCAAGGGTCTTTTGTGCAGAAAATGCTATAAATTACTCATTCTTCGTTTATGCTTTGAAATATATTTCAAAAGCTGAAATGTTTTTTTAGTAAATTTGTAATAGTTAAAATGATACAAATACCATATTTGTTCACCAAATTTCATTCCATAAAAGCTTTCCTTATATTTCAAAATAAATTAAATTAGATTAACAACCGAAAACTTTATTTAGAAAAAAAACGCTTTTAAACATTTATACAAACATTAACGTCTTTCAAAAACAGGCCGATCAACTGTATGTAATAACAGTTTGATATATAAACATGTAAAAATTTACGCACCAATCTGAAAGGAGCATTTTGCAACAATTCATACAGTCTCAATGCAATCGATACAAAAGTATTTGTAAGTTAAAATTATACGCTAGAGACGATTCATGATTTAAATAAATCCGTCAGGTATACTCACTATAGTATTTATACATCAAGTAAGTAAAACATATGCAGTCCACGAATAATAAAACTAAAGCAAAACTGCCACCCTGCACAATGCTTAATATTGTGAGCAATATGTGTGTAGAAACGCACATACATACATTACTTATATACATACATGCATGCATACATACATATGTGCATACTTACGTACGTGCGTACATTATATATATATATATATATATATATATATATATATGGGAGAATATACAAATAATACCAACAGACGAGGACAGGTGGTGTAAATAACAAGAGGATATATTAGTATGACGCTCGGGAATACGGAAAGTCTTCAACAGAAAGAATACGGAGACAAGGAGAAAAACACGGAGAAAAAAAATTGAATAGTGTTCAGTCAACGGTCATACATACATACACCGTTAAAGATATTGAGTATATTCTTGATATAGTTTCACAACTGATAACATTACATACACCATTCTAGCACATGTACGCATATGTGTGTGCTGGTGTGGAACGAGCTGGTAAAGAAACGTGCATGTATAATAATAATAATAATAATAATAATAATAATAATAATAATGGTAACATTACTGACAAAATTTAATTAATTAATCGAATAGAACTGTGAGGTATTGGAAGTGTAAAGGAGAAAATATATAATAAGTATAAAAATATCCTAAATCAATGGCAAATCCCATGTGCCAAAAATCAGAAAAAAATTACTACCACACCTACATAAATAAACACACACACACACACACACACACACACATATACACACACACACTAACGGAGGCATGCGCACACGCATACAGACGCACAGACTCACATAATGAAGTTACATTTATAAATCAGTTCCTCTTAGAAGACATCTGCCCGAAGGCATGACGAAATGATTAATTTCTAAACGAAATTGACAAGTAAAAGGCATTATCCTTTTACATAAGCAAAACTGAATTAAAGAAATGGAAAAAAATATTGCAAGAATGAAAAGAGGGTGTGGAATACATCAGAAGCTAAAGAAGGGAAGATGCAAACACATTTTCCTACCTCAGAGATTCAGTGGAATGATGATGGCGAACATTTAAGATTATATACACGGAATATGTTCTTCATTATCACGAAATAAAAATATGACAGTAAAGATATAAATGTGCTGTAAATGACTACTATCAGACATCTATGATATGAAATATAAAGGATATATATATATATATATATCATTGGAATTACCTAGTCACACATGACAGATGTCCAAATGCAAATCTGGAAGTACGTATAATACTATTATTGGATAGCCGAGAACCGAACTTACTACCACATGACTGTGGGCCTCGTGCTCTAACCACTGAGCCAAGCCCATTACCACACACACACATATGTATATATATTGCGTGTTTCTTTCATTAGAGTAGAGGCCATGCTGGGGCATTTGTGGGCTCACCCGAAGGAATCATAGGTAGTACTTAATGTTCAAAAGTCTGTTGCTGATTCTATCGGCCTCTTGTTCAGAACCGCCAAGTTTAAGGGACGGAAATACACCGACAAATGTTATCAACTGGCATCGAGAAACAAGTACATACACATTTACACAACCACACTCAGATATATACATGTATATTTTTCAACAGGCTTCTTTCAATTTCCTAACAAAGGCTTCATATATTACTACTATTTAAAGAGTAATTAAGCATATTATCTATGGAAAATTGTTCGTGGCAATTACAGTCTATGTACTGTAATAATCTTTTATCCTTTCACTTGATTCCATGCTGGAGCACCTTTTAGTCAAGAAATCGACCACAGGACGTATTCTTTGTAGGCCTAGTCTCTATTGCCGAACTGCTATGTTACGAGGATGTAAACACACCAACATTAGTTGTCAAGCGACGGTTGGGGACAAGCACAGACACAAAGATAGAGACACGTAAATAGATATGTGTATATATATATATATATATATATAAGTAAATATGTGAAGTGTTATTACTGTTAAAAACATTAAGAATGAGGTGGCTAGCAAGATTTCTACCTAAACAGTTATAAAATATTCAAAGGAAAGAAGAGTAAAAATACCGCTTGGTAAAAGAATTAAAGCGAAAGCTTCAAAAAGCCACCGATTCTACGATGAATACACACATGTATGTATGTACGTGTGTTTATGTGTGTATGTGTGAAGAGCATCAAGTTTTGGGCACTAGATGTTCTGCTTAAGAAATAAATGGGATAACAAAAAATGCGATAGCTGTTACTGATATGCAATGTAACATGCGATTATTATTCATAGGACTGTGTGGGTTAGGTGTAATTCACTTAGCAAATGTTAGACAAGAAACCAGAAGGTCGGTTAACAGTTGAAGTTCAACGTAGGAATAAATATGCAATTCTACCGAAATCGCAGGAATTGAGTTATCAAGCTGCTCTCAGCAGAGTTTGAGGTGGAATGTAATAATGATGGCGGTTATGATAACAATGTTGGTGATCATTATGTATACTTAGTACTTTCAATTGTCATAGCTATGATAATGGTAGTAGACATGGTAATGTGTTACAATTGTGATTATCGAAATTGGCTAAAACAGAAAGAAAAAAAGCAGCGGGATATATTTGAATAGTTAGAAGCGACCACAGATCCGCATGTATTAAGCAAATTATTCTATAGTTATTCATGTTCAAATAATATTCATTTCGATGTGGACGTTATGAAAATACCTCAATAACCCCTTGAAAACTTGGTGTTTAAAGAGAGACAACCAGTATATCTACGCATATTCATAAGCAAATAATCAGATACACATAAAACACACTTATACACAATCCAAAATTTATATTTATATTTACATACACGCAAACACGTATATGTATGCAATATGCGAAATTCACTCTATAGATATGATGATACGTACAAATCAATGATTCTTCCATTTAACCATGTATATCTTAAATTCCCCCAAATACTTAGGTCTGTCAGTTATTTATTCATATATGTGAATATCATATATGTATATAAAAGTAGATAAACATGCATACTTATTAATATGAATGAACTCATATCCAGTTATATAAATGTAGATATATGTCATTTTGTATACAAGCGGGTTTCATACCAGTCCAGAGCACCTTTGCACCGAAATTCGAGACACGCTTACTAGATCCCGTTTTCAATCTCACTTAAAATTTTGGGCAACTGTCCCTTTAACATGGCTCTCGTTTGATGCAAGTAATGTGAATGAAAATGATATTTTCAGGTGATATGGTGCTAGTTGGCTCATCAGGAGGTGATCTCCAGTATGTACTGAATGGGTGGGCTGCCATGTGCTGCAAGGCAAGGACGAGAATTAATGTTACGAAGACAGAGACATTGGCCTTCACATGATACATGTTCCAGTGCACTCTGGTTGTGAGTAAAACATAAGTGAGAGAAGTGCAGAAGTTGATGGAGACCATATTCACAAGTGATGGGAAATAAGAGACGGAATTGGATGTTGGAATTGGAGCTGGTAACTCAGTAATACGTAAAGTGCAGCATTCTATCCTTGGAGCAGGTGATGTTGCTATGAGAAACTAAACTCGGTATCTCCAACGAATACCGGCTAATGCCCGAAAGTTCGCGATCGCGATTAAAAACTACTAAAGAGTGGTTTTCGGAAGGATTTCTGGAGTGACGTCACTTAAGTAGGTGCATATCTCTGAGATAAGGTTGTCAAGCGATGTTGGGGTCATAAACACAGACACAAACATATACACACACATACATATATATACAGATACGTACATATATCCGAGAGGCATCTTTCAGTTTCCGTCTACCAAATCCACTCAAAAGGCTTTGGTCGGCCCAAGGCCACGCACAGTAGGAATGAACCCGGAGCCATGTAATTGGTAAGCAAGCTATTTACCACACAGCCACTCCTGCGCCTATATACATATATAAATACATACACATATATATATATATATATATATATATATATATATATA
>NC_068994.1:9703671-9704641 GCF_001194135.2 Octopus bimaculoides
ATATATATATATATAGAAAAAAAAATCTAAAGGGAGAGAGAGAGATGTGAAAGTGTGTTCATGTCCATTCACACAATCGCGCGTGCACACATTCATATACACACATGTAAGCATGCATGTAAGTATGAATGACCAGTAAATGTATTTACGTGTGTGTGTAATGATAGTTTGATGGCCCCGTAGATAATAACCTTATTTTCAACCACATCATTCCAAGTTTCATCGTAAAGAATCACACTTTTGGCACAATACGCTTTTATTATATATTATCACTGAAATCTATGACGAAAACAAAAAACACCACATGCTGGTTACTGGACAGTTTGTCTCCTTATGCATGAAAT
Source organism: Octopus bimaculoides (assembly GCF_001194135.2). Taxonomy (NCBI): domain Eukaryota; kingdom Metazoa; phylum Mollusca; class Cephalopoda; order Octopoda; family Octopodidae; genus Octopus; species Octopus bimaculoides. The sequence continues at coordinate 9,704,016 of NC_068994.1, forward strand.
ATATTTTTTACTTTATATATTAGAACCACGGAAAACATTTATTTTGATATCTGTATGAGTCCAACAATAATATTCTTTTAAAAGCAAGTTAGAATATATCTCATTCTGAAAAGTTTTTGGAGTAGCAACAGAGTTGAACGTTTCAATATTCGTTTCTTCTGTAACTCACATATTCGCAAGTATATTTAGATGTTAGCAATGTTATGTTGGAAAATATTTAATGTCAAATGGTGAGAGAAATTTTGAGGCTGTGACAGTGAACTTTTATGAGATGCCAATTAATATAGATTGATGATTTCTACATATATTATATATCGGTCACAATATATTTTACAAAAGAAATCTCTATAAAAATGTACAGTGAAATTATAGACGAGGAACATTGATAAAGTAAGAGTAAATAGTAAATGAGTGGAAGTCTCCAAAAGAATGTAACTTAGTGCATCTAACGTTTATTTCCTCAAGCTTCTCATGAGGCCAACATATAAAAAAAAATCGGCTGTGTGGTAAGTAACTTGCTTACGAACCGCATGGCGAGTGTCTTCTACTATAGCCTCGGGCCGACCAAGGCCGTGTGAGTGGATTTAGTATACGGAAACTGAAAGAAGCCCGTCGTATACATATAT
>NC_068994.1:9705207-9705802 GCF_001194135.2 Octopus bimaculoides
TATATATATATATATATATATATATAATATAATATAATATAAATAATATATATAGTCTTTTACTCTTTTACTTGCTTGCTCTTGTACCTAAATGGGAAGTATTTATATACATTTTAATATTTCGCTTAGCCAGGGCACGACCTGCCGTCAAATTCAATATACGTCTGTTTCAGGACTGATTGCTTGATGAGTATACTGGCTTCATAAGAAAAGAGCGATAACATTGGAAAAAAACAAAGGTTATGTTTGTGCATTATTTCTGGCAGACACAGCTTCGCGGGGAGGAATCAAAGTTCAACTGGCACCAAAGACAATTTTGCTTTTTAGCATCTCGGAGTCGTTATACTAGTCAAGTACTAGCCTCGTGCTTAGTGACTCATACCTTCACCTGAAAGTTGTTACTATTATGCCGTAAACAAATTCAATTATTATTTTACAAAAGATTTTACACAGGATTTTAATTAGTAGAATTGATATTTAATTTTCCTTCCTGCTTTAAATATTTTGATTAATATATTTAGTACGCTCATTCCTGTACATACATCCATACACACACTCACACAAATATATAAATATATATATATATATATATATA
>NC_068994.1:9707352-9710183 GCF_001194135.2 Octopus bimaculoides
TATATATATATATATATATATATATATATGTATGTGTGTGTGTGTGTGTGAGTGTGTGCTTGTGTGTATGCGTGTGTGTGTGTACTAGAGCATTATGAATGTCACTTTTAGTTTTGTTGCTCGCACACGCTTTAACATTTAAGCGTATTGACATCTAAGTTGACGGAGAGAGTGATTTAAACCGACAGACAGAGAAGCAGACCGAAAGAAGATGGACAGACAGACAGTCATGCAGACAAAAAGAAAGGAAGAAAGAAAGAAAGAAAGAAACAGATAGATGGATAAATAAACATATAGATAGAATCATCGATATGTTAACAAACTTATAGATGCATACGGAGGTTAACAGAATATTTAATTGCTAAGTATTTAGATAAATTGAAGTTAAAGAAACTTAACTAACAAATAATTATAGACTCATCTGCTAGTTTTGTTATTATTGATAAATTCTCTTCTGATTTGTTTCGAATTTCAAAAAAGTATCAGTTCTGTTATGTGTGTGTTTGGTTTCAAATCGATCACGATATAGGTAGACCTTTGCCGTTCAAAGAATCAGCATATATTTCTCTTTGCGTCAATGCGTCAATCACTCTCGGGCTGTCCAGAATGATTTTTACTTTTAATTTTTTTTTATTTCTAGTTATTATTTTCTTTTTACTTTGTTATTTGCTTTTGTTTTTCAATATAATCTTAGAGATATTTAGATGGACAGACACAGAAACAAATCGAAATAAAGACAGACAAACAGACGGAAAGAAAGAAGAATAGATAGATAGATAAATAGGTGGGTAGAAAATGGATAGATAGATAAATAGATAGATAAGTAGATAGATAGATAGAGATAGATAGATAGATAGATCTGCAATGCTTCATTTAATGTCGTGTAGTGTATACTAATGCCCTTTGAGTTCTAGACGTTACGAGTGAGCCTTGTACTTTTGAATTCGTTGGGGAGCACTAAAGAAGTTTCGTGTGTGGCGTATCTCCTTTTAAATCAACTTTTTCACAACCCAATGTTTTTTCTGATTCTCTTATTTGTCAGAACGGAGCAGACATCCGTTTCAAACATGACTACGCTAACCATCATTTCTGGTCTAGTGGTTATGTAGTTTGCGTTCTTGTTATTGCAGTCTGCAAGTTCCACTTTGGATGGTGTACGAGAAATGATCTCCTTTTATATTAGCGATGCAGCTGTAGGAAACGTTCACAAAACATCCTTTGAATAGTTTCTTATCCTTGCAGCTAAGAGGAAAATGTTAATCGATCAGCAGTACCGAGAATTCGACATCTTTAATCCAAACATTCAAGGCGGAATGGGCTGTAAACCATATAACCTTCCTAGATCTAATTTGTAGGCTTGTTTCTTGTTTAAGCCAGGGTGTATGATGTTTTATCTATAATATAAGAAGATTTATGAACCGGGTGATTTAAAGAGAGGGAACAAAGTTTGCAAGTTGATTTTAGATTTTCAAAAAACATATTACAGTACACAAAGATCATATTCTAAAAATTGACGCAATAAATTATATTTTTCCTTCATCTAAAGCTTCAAAGGATGTAGATTTGCCGCGAGACAGAAACGTTATATGAGGGCTTATGTTTGAAACGGCGGAAATGTCATTGAAAATGAAAATCTCACGGCGACGTCAATTATTTGTGAACATTCAGCACTCACTTTATATATATGACAGGTGAACCTACTCGCTATAACACCAGAAACAATATAGGAAGGAAACCTAATCACAAAGAAAGATGGTGCCATGTCTTGGCCTCAGCTTCTGGCTGTAGTAATAAGAAAAAGGAAACGATATATGTATTTGTATGTGTGTCTATGTTTTTACATGTACATATGTATGTGCCTATTTATATGCATATAACGTATATATATATAAATTGTATACTCGCACATGCATACAGTCTAAGCATATATACATAGACGTAGACTGTTTTATGTATATCTATGTACTCATACATGGAGTGAGGCCGTAGATATATCTACACGTAAACAGAAACAAAGAAACACAGTTAAGTGGAAATAGGTGTATATTCCATACTATGAAATATAGAATTTAAAGACAATTAACTCCCAATTTCTACCAAGACTCAATATTACATTAGCCCTGTTATTAAATTTCATTCTTGATGTTTTAATACTTTTTAGAAATTTCATTGCTTATAGCTTCCTATTACGCATGACCAAGCAGAAAAATAGCTATGCAATTATGTATTTTCTTTCTTCTCAATAAATAACCTTGCTTCAGAATTTTATATAGTTCGGTCTGCAATTTTTAGATTAAAAATCTGAAATATGTTAATGTCAATAGCAAGCGTGAATGTTATAAAATTTGGTAGTTGAACTATTATATTAGCTATAAAATATGGGCGATATTTACAATGCACTTACACGATTTAGCAACTACAATACATTATAGAATACGGAAACACAATAAAACTCGACAAGGAAACATTCATGATCAACATACACACATTCTACAGAAAATTATACGATTAAAAACGGAAGTAATAAAATACAATCTTGATGTTAAGCTAAACTTTTGACTTTCGGTCAAAATTCAGAATTCCGGCTGTAAATCGAATCTCAGGCGCATTGCTTATTATAAAGAGGGAGAAATATACGGCAACATGACTTCATGATGAAAGCGTGACTAGTTGGTTTATAAATATTTATGTGACTTTATGAATTTTATTGCTAAAGAATTGCGAAATTCGTACGAATATTGTTTAAATAAATCTTATGAAAATTACAAAACCTCGAAAATGAATATGTATGGAATAAAACAGACATTCACACATGTACAAATATATATATA
>NC_068994.1:9710237-9711970 GCF_001194135.2 Octopus bimaculoides
ATTCTTATGCATATATATGTATGCATAGGTATGTACATATATATGTGTGATAGCGGAGGTTTATGCGAGTGCGTGTGTTTGTGTGACCTTTTATTCGTTTATTCATTTTTTAAAGTCCAGCACACGCACAGCGGTAATGTTGGTAAACTGATTAAAAGGTTGTAGTTGATTATAACTATTCCAGTGCTCATTTTAATTTGCTATATATTTTCAATTCAGTTATTTTCCGAACAATTGAATGTTGGGTCGTAAATGGAAATGATGTAACAAAAACAACGACACTGAATATTTTCACTGGTGTAAACAGAATCACAGACATGATGGGTGCAGATGTAGAATTATATACGCTCACAGGCAGACACGTACAGACACAAAAAAACATACGCACCCCCACACACTAACGCATGTAAATAAACAGATATATGTGCATGTATTTATAGAAAGGCGTTTCTCAATCCAATATTTACTTGCCACAATTCAGTTTTATGTACTTCGATATACAATTTTTCAAACAAAACAGACGTTTTTTTCAAGTTTCTCGAATATGTATAAACTTCTCAAGACCTCAACAACATATTTGTGTTTGTGTACGTATGTACATACACATGTGTGTTCGTCTGTGTGTATAGATACGTATGCCTGTGTTTGCGCATACAGCAGCAAGTTTCTATTAACTTTTCTGGTAGAGTGCAAGTCATATTAATAACAAACTGGAAATGCCTAGGCGTGTGTCTCAGCTTGTGTCTGTGAGTGTATATGTGAGTTAATTTGTTTTCTCCGGATCTATGTGCAAGTGTAAGATGGGGTGCGTGAAAGTTTATGGCAATAAGGGTGTCGTGAAAGGCCTGGTTGGAGGCCTTAATTTTCGAGTTCTTTTCAAGGTTAAAAACACATGAAGGACTGCTCCACTGTGTAAATGTGAAAGGGGAATATGTTCAATAAAATCACAATTCACTGGTCGTCCTGCATCTTGATTTTTTACCGAAAGCCAAGAATTTCTCAACACACTGTATATCTCTGTATATGCTTGGGTATATATCTATGCTTGTTTCTGTGCGAATTTTGTGTACCTCCAGGTGTGTTTCATATATACGTATATTTTCATTTGAATTGAAACCGTAAATGTAAACATGGTTACAAAGAGACCGAGAACGAGAGAGAAATATACAGAGAAAGAGAGAGAGAAATAGAGAGAAACAAAGAGAGAAATATAGAGGAAATGGGAAAGAGAGAGAGAAATAGAGAGAAAGAAAGAAAGAAAGAGAGGTAAAGAGAGAAAGGAAGAGAGAGAAATACGGAGAAAAAAGACTGAGAAGTAAAGTTATGGCAGAAACTGTTATATTAACATTTCATAGGCGAGAGAGGGGCGCATATATTTGTTATTAATTTTCATTCCTTGATGTTTTAATTTCTTTAATTTAAATTTTGCTTTATATATGACTGTTTCGCGTGATCAAGTAGATCAATAAAATAATTACGCTTATATGCCATTCTATCTACTGAATAAGCAAATAACATGGTTTCTGCATTTATCTGTTGAGAATATTATACGTATGGAAATAGGAAACTACTCCTGTTTAGATTAATAGGAAATTATTTCGTGTTATCTACTCGCATCATTGCAATGCGTATGTATATATGTATGTAGTATGTTTATGTATGTATATTTATGTGTGTGAGTGTGTGTGCACATCACATTTCTGTGTGCATGTGTACTACATATGTATATATAT
>NC_068994.1:9712021-9713542 GCF_001194135.2 Octopus bimaculoides
GTCCCCAAACATAATGGACGTTGTCGCCAACAGCAGAATGATTCTTTGTTATTACCGTCATCATCATCACCATTATCGTTTATGTTAATGTCTTTTTTCTTTGAACTGACGTGTCAGACACAGCTTCGAGGAAGATTTAGATTTACCACATACTTAATGAAAAAAGTGTTTGATTGTCTCTTCGTAGGTTTTTTTTTTCTTTTTTTGTAATTTGTAATTTATCAATAGGTTTTGGCACAGTTGAGTGTCAAGTTCGTATAGCCTGAAGTCCAAAAATATTGTTTGTTCTGGGAAGTTTTTTTTTTTTTTGTATTCTACATTTAGTAAACATTCGTTTCAAAATGTCTTTTTCTTCTTGTGTCGCGATGAGAGGTGCAAGCCACCAGCGATGTGGCATCAATCAAAATTTCAAAGACATAGCTTTTATAAATCATAACACCCACTTTACAAATAACAGTTATACAAAATAATCGCATTAAAAACAATACAGGTATTTGTACTTTAAAAATATACATGGAAAAATATAGAACAATTTCAAAAACCAAACCTATAAGTACACACAGGTTCTCGCATTGTAAGACAGCAAAGGCAATAACAACATTTTTAATATAGGAGGCAGACAGAATTTGCTATGCATGTATGAGTTTCAAAAACCTAAGGTGAAAAATATACTGATTTAAAAACTAATTTTAAATTATTCGTTGTTAACTAGATGCTTCTGCATTAAGTGCTGTCTCAGTGTTTGTGTGATTTCCATTCTCCGTTATGCCAATTTGCAAGACTTTATCAAAATAAACATCAGATCAACACTAGGGTCATTGTAATCGACGTAACCCCTCCCTAGCTTTGTGCCGAAATTTGCATTTCCATTATTACTACTACTACTATGGCTACTACTACTATTATGATTGATCATATGCTTCCTGTTGTTTTTGTTATAGTTATCTTCATTACAATTTAATCAGAGAGGCTGGCGGTTTAAATATTAAATTTAAGGATTCAATTCATCGCTTTATTTATTTAGATTCTAACTTGCATTCCTAATTAATAAAATAAATACCAGTCATGCATTCAGGTCGTAAAATCGAAAAGACAAAGACAAAACAAAAAAATTCCTCTTTTAGGACTTTGAATGTAATAAATCATTTTATTGATTGTTAACTTGACATACGTCAATTTACGTGAGAGATCAATGAGCTTGTTTGGCATTTACGATTTTGACAAGAGTATTGACAACGTTACGAAAATCAATGTCGAAACAAACGTTGGATTTTCTGTAAATATTCTTTGTATAATACTTTCCCAACTAAACATGTCTTTGTGAGAAAGATCTAAAATCAATTACTTTCCTGAAATATTCAATCAGAGCTACCGTTAAAAACATGATTTAACATTGCTTGTACTTTATTGATTATTCCCGTTCCACAGTGACGACTTCTACAGAAGAAAATATAGAAGCGCACTTCTGCAATATATATATATATATATATATATATATATATATATATATATATATATATA
>NC_068994.1:9714073-9714546 GCF_001194135.2 Octopus bimaculoides
TATATATATATATATATATATATATATATATATATATGTATGTATGTATGTATGTATGTATAATAAAGGGAAAACTGCTGTATGTGAAGCTTAAGTTTTCACTAACCTCTGTTGACTCCTTTTGGTAGGAGTCCGTCCTAACCACTAGTACTTTTTTATATTTTTCGAACAAACACTTTCCAACAAACACTGCCAGCGTAAGTAGTTCGTAGCTTACCCTATTTCGTGCTACTTTTACTCCTTGCACATTAATGAAAACAGAAGCCATTAATGATGATATTGAATTGTAAATTCGCTTATAGTTGCTAGTATTTTGTAGTTGCTATTGTTTGAAGTTGCCTATGTTGAGAGACAGGCACTCTCGTACCAAAACACAAGTTCAAATTTTTTCCATACATTTATTACTTGATGTGTTGTTTCTATTTTAAGGTGCAGTAGATATAGACGTGGCTGCTATTTCTAGCGTGTTGATT
>NC_068994.1:9714556-9714953 GCF_001194135.2 Octopus bimaculoides
TATATATATATATATATATATATGCTTATATGCATGTACATTTGTATATATATTCATTTATATATATTTATATACATATATTCATATATATGTATATATACATGTGTGTGTATATATCTATATATACGTGTGTGTATATACATATATAAGTATAAAAAATTATGGATTCGTGTATATTTATGTATTTCTATATATATGTATCTGTGTATACATGTATACGTATGTATATAAATATATATGTATATATTTATATACATACGTACACATATATATTTATATATATATATATCATATACATATGCATATACTTATGTATATTTATATACATACATATACATATATATATATATGTATTTACATGCGTACATGTACATATATATATATATATATATATATA
>NC_068994.1:9715447-9717147 GCF_001194135.2 Octopus bimaculoides
GCCTATGTTGAGAGACAGGCACTCTCGTACCAAAACACAAGTTCAAATTTTTTCCATACATTTATTACTTGATGTGTTGTTTCTATTTTAAGGTGCAGTAGATATAGACGTGGCTGCTATTTCTAGCGTGTTGATTAACTGTATAGAGGCGTCAATGTTTATTATTCGGCAGTTTTAATGACATTTATTACTGCTTAGAACATTATCGTTCCGAAGATGTTGCTTCAGCTCATCGAATCCATAGTTAGGTGCGAGATTCTGGGCCGTTATGTTTCATCCTAGATTTACCACAACCTCTCACACTTCGTACGCAACCCCTAGAATTCCTGCAGCATATGGAAATATTAGTCATACCTACGGAGTTCAGGATATTCCTAAAGGGTTATATTGTCCTATTGGTCTCGGCCGCGTTTCTGAAGTCTTCCAGAGACCCACAGCTACAATTACACAGGCTACTCGTTTACTATTTACTTCTGCATTCCTTGAGGACTCAGTTATATTTGGTATACGAAATATATTTCATCCTTGTAATATAACGTGTTTTTGATATGGTCATTATAACATCTTGCATTATTATCAGCAGAAAATGTTACAGAACTAATTAAACTACTTTAAACTACGCCTTTAATAATATATAAATAACGTTCCGCAATTTGTAGACAAAGTGAAGGCCTGTATGAGAAGGGTAATCGGATTTGGATTATAGGTCTAACATTACAAAATAAAGAAAACAGCAATTAAGTCAAGCAGTTTACGTAAGAGCCACGATCGACTTCTCGAAACACCTGTATGTGATATGCAGTTTAAAATGCCAATTACGTTTCCTAATTTTTTACAGACGCATGCCTTTGTGATGTGTGTGAGTGTGTGTGTGTGTGTGTGTGTGTGTGTGTGTGTGTGTGTGTGTGTGTGTGTGTATGTGTGTGTGTGTGTGTGTGTGTGTGTGTGTCTGTGTGTGTGTGTAGTTAATAGTATTATCATCTGCCTGTCAGAAAAAAAAATATTATTATAATTATTATTATTATTATTATTATTATTATTAGTAGTAGTAGTAGTAGTAGTAGTAGTAGTAGTAGTAGTAGTAGTAGTAGTAGTAGTAGTAGTAGTAGTAGTAGTCGTAGTGGTGGTAGTAGTAGTTTCTAATTTTCAATAACTGATGAATAATTACAAGAACAATATTAGAAACAAGAAAATTCGTTTCTTTATTCTTCTTTCTAAATCAAAACAAAGACGTTGGTAATTTCATAGAGAATAATACGATCGTGGTTTTACTTACTGAAAGAGTTAAACAGATTAGCTCGCATTTATTAACGTAAAGCGATATTTAGCAGCTACTTTGGTTGTTCAGTCAATTCTTTAAATGGTTAGAAAAGATATCAAGCTTCTATGCAAAGAAATCTGTTGTAACTCTTTCAATATATAAGAGCCAACACCATTGTCTTTCATTTTAATGCCAACATTAACGTTATAATTTATAAATTTCAATATGGCTCCAGAACAAATTCCGGGAAGATGTTGCTTCATGAAGTAGTTGTATGCTGTCAACTTAATGTGACAGTCCCCTGAAGGGAATAATACTATTATTGGTTAGACCTAGGAAGGTGCACCACTTCCTGTCGGCCTTGACACATTTCCTGTGTCCTTGAAAATATAAGGACACAGGAAATGTGTCAAGGCCGACAGGAAGTGGTGCAGCTTCC
>NC_068994.1:9717157-9720899 GCF_001194135.2 Octopus bimaculoides
AAAACTAATCGCCTTCCTTGAAGAAAATGACTTGCTGCCTGACACCCAACCTTAGTTAATGGTAAAACAAGGTACAGGATATTTATTGGAGAAATAATGATGATAATAATGTGCACGCTTACAAGGAGAAGATTGGAAATACTTAGTTGAAGTTACCGAAGGTACGAACAACAACCTGTGTGACATTACTAAGAAGAATTTACTTAGCTAACTGTAGAAGGGGACAATAAAGAACTAGTGGTGATTGAGGCAGAAATATATATATGTATATATAATTTTTCATAGAAAACCATGTAATCGTTACCAATATAGCAAGAGATTTCACTGCAAAAAAGTCTAAATTAGACTCCTTAGGGATCGTTCTTCTTGTTTATATATCCAAAGTTTTAAATTTAAATTTAAGAGAGAGATTTGACGCTAATATCCATTATTATTGTAATATATATATATATGTATACATATACATATTAGTAGTAATGGTAAAACAACAAAAGAATGAATGGGACCTCGATATTGTGGAAATAGAGGAATTTATCCGTAATATAATATGTGACAATTATTCGCGGGCCATATTAAGACTCCGAGTTTCGGATGTCGAAGCATTTTTTGATTGCCTCAATAACTGACGAGATGCTGGAGCAATTTTCTGCCCGGACATTTGAAACTCGGAGTCTCATTATGTGTATTGGGATTATGATTGTATTCAAAACTAACTAATATATAAGGCAGCGAGCCGGAGAGTTGGCTAGCACACTTTTTCCGACTTTACCTTCTGAATTTTTACATTTCATCGGTTGGGAATCGATAAAATAAGTACCAGCTGAACCCTGGGATAGAAGTAATCGATGTATCCATTCCCGCAGAATTACCGATCTTGAACCAAAGTTTAAAATCAATATTATCATATATAAATGTTGGCTGGAAACTTGATTTCTTCAACCACAACTTACATGAAGGGAAAAGAGTAAAGCAGAGCAAAAGCTCATACAAGCGGTGTAGCATGAGCTTCTTAAAACTTTCTGAAATGTATACATTTCTTATTACGAAATTTTGCAGAGGTAAGTTTTTCATAAAGATGTTAGAAAAAAATTAAAAACCAATTTAGTATTTGTTGCAAATAGAGAAATGCGAAATTTATTTCATTTAGTTTTAAGTTGATAAGTACTTATCTCTGAAAATTAATATTGTGTAAGCACCAAGGAATTTGATAAAACTTTAATTATAATTATTCTATTCATGGAATATTTCCTGATATTACATATATTGACAAAAAGTATAGTTTCATAATTATACGTCATAATATGCGTAAAACGCATGCGCATGTGCATATGCTTGAGAGTGCATATACATACATGCATACACACATACATATATATATATATATATATATATGTATGTATGTATGTATGTATATACTATTATTGTTTCGAGAAACTGATGATATGTCTAGTTCACGCTAGATATGAACCCAATATGGTATTTCTCTAAATTTGTTACTTTAGACATACAAATATATACATATGAAGACTAGCTGTTGAACCCGACGTTGCTCGTGTTTTCTGTGTTAAAGTTAAACGCACCTCTGACCTTGTATTGAAATCTACGGTGCGGGAGGAGATAGAGTCACCCCAGACACATGGACAGACAGACAGACAGACAGACAGACAGACATGCACACAGGCAGACGGACGGACGGACGGATGGATGGATGGTTATTTATCTACACACACACACACATATATATATATGTATGTATATAGACGGATAGATAGATAGATAGATAGATAGATAGATAGATAGATAGATAGATAGATAGATAAATAGATAGACGGATGGATGGATGGCTGGATCCGTAGATAGGTATAATCTATAAATTATATAACCTGCGAAGCATAATATGCCTGTGACTACGATCGAATTACTGAGGGAATTTGGAATATGTTCCTTTCTCATACGATATACGTATGAGTTCCTGCCTCGCACGATATTATGACTACATTATAATTACTTTTGCAAGTAATGTACCCTCTTAAAAGGTCACTGTCATCCAGTATTCCTGTCTCTCTCACACACTTCCTCTCTCTCTCATCTCACTCTCACTCCGTTTGTGCGAGTGTGTCTTCTCCCACCTCCATCACTCTCTCTATCTCTCACTATCTCTCGCTGTCTCTTCTCCTACCTCTCTCTTTCTTTCTCTCTCTCGCAGATATTGAAAATGACAGCGGTGTTGGTGATGTCGCTTATCACTAAGAGAGCTAACCATTACGTCGTATTTCATGTCTTTCTTATTCCGGTATTTTTCCTGTCCTTTCTGAAGTCTAGACGCATTACAATGCAGCCACATTAATTAAATATAGTTTCGAGTGATGAAAAGAAACGCTAGAAATTTGGTAGATTGGAGAATCGACATCAAGGAATCTCTCGTAAAAAGACTCTAATTGAAACCTGGTCATCTCTTAGAAATATTGTATTTCAAGTAGCCCATTGGAATACATCAAATATAATATCGCAACGAAAGCCAAATAGAGTTATATCACATGTGAATGGCTTCACCTGCTTTGACATTGGTGTATTATTGTTTAGAAAGTGGTTACGGAAGAAGGAACAGCAACAACAATAATAAAGATAATGATGACGATGATAACGACAACAACATTAATAATAATAATAATAATAATAATAATAATAATAATAATAATAATAATAATAATAATAATAATAATAATAATAATTATATACTACTACTAATAATAATAATAATGATAATAATAACGTTGATGATCCTTTGTACTATAGGCTCAACGGGCCTGAAATTTTGGGGGTTATGGGCCAGTCGATTAGATCGACTCCAGTACGAAAGTGGTACTTAATTTATCGACCCCACAACGGGACGAGAGAATGGGTTTCCGCGTGTACACGATGTAATAACAAAAAAAATTGAACAAATTAAAACTTCCAACAGGGGAGGTGCTTGAAGGCCCTCGTGGAAGAACCCACAAAAGCCACAGGTGCCTGAACAACAGGACAAGAGCCCTTCTCCTTTGATTTCCTTTTAATAGGTGCAGGCTCAGAATTAGCCCATTCACACTGGCTGGCCATTCTTTCAACATTCACCCGCCTTTCAAGAAACTCACTAGAAGGCAACACTTCTTTCTCCATCCTCAACATTCTTTTAGAGTGAAACTTGAAAAAGTTGCTGAGAGCTTGGCCAAAGTGGAAAGAGTCAAACGGATCCACCATACTACCTCTTTCGCTACAGCCACTAGACAAATTAAAATTGCCTGCTCCTCCTGGCCAAAAGAGTGCAGTGGGGAAATCTTCACAATGGATTCAGCTGATAGCCGGATCCGTCCCACACGCGACAACAGGTGTTCGACATAAACCCACATGTCAGCAATACTCGAGCACTGGACTAGGGCGTGCAGAACGGTTTCATCGTTCTTGGTGCACCTCGGGCGGGCGCGGCTGACGGCACTTCGGTGCCAGTAAAGTTTATTCCAAACAGGCAGCGCCCGTTGGAATATTTAGACTGCCTGGTAGATGGGCAAATGTCATTAATGATAATGGAAATTATTTCCATGAATAAAATTGATTGAGATGTCAATTATCTATATCCCTTTTTGCATATTAAAAAAACGCTCAGAACTTTCCAGACATCCTGATAATACACCTGTTCTTCCCACACCTGCCTTTCTATTCTGTTTTCTGTACATTACATTTTAATTATATATACAAACATACA
>NC_068994.1:9721290-9727785 GCF_001194135.2 Octopus bimaculoides
TATATATATATAAAATATGTCTATATATGTGTGCATATCGTTTGTGTTAAGAGGATATGTATATATATACACATATATATATATGTGTGTGTGTATACATACATACATGCATATCTACATACATACATACATACATACATACATACATACATACATACACACATAGAAACATACAAACACACATAATTGCATACTACTTTGAAAATCGAAGCGATTTCTAAATTTCCCATCACGAAGTATACACACAACTATATCTGGGAGCTAAAAGCTTACAGATTGACATGAACAGCAGTAAATTGACCCGAATTGTAACAAACATACCCTGATTTCTTTTCTTTACTGTTTCTGTCACTCAATATCTTTGATTCTTACAGCAATCATAGTTGTAAGAGTAATGGAAAGACACTTAATAATGACAAGAAGATGACAGGGAACTTTTTGAAAAGACGGAAGACTTAGTTTAAACAAACAAAATTATATTAGGAAAATAACAAACCGTATCGAAATGGAGTAGAAATCGTAATGTCTTAAATTGTTAGCGCGCATGTTTAAATCAAATAAGTACCACCATTATGAAATGGATGATTTGAATTGATGGTTTGAAACGTAGCTGGGAGGGGAGAGCAGGTGGTGTTGGTTGAGGAGCAGGAGGAGGCGGTAGAAGGAGGAGGAAGGGGAGCAGTAGCAGAAGAAAGTGAAGAATGAAGGAGAAAGAGAAAACAATGAAGGGTCGGAGGGGAAAAAGTAGTAATAGTAGTAGTAGTAGTATAAGTAGTAGTAGAATTGGAGGAGGAGGGGCAGCAGCAACACAAGCAGTAGTGGTAGCAGTAGTGGTAGCAGTAGTGGTAGCAGCAGCAGTAGTAGTAGTAGTAGTAGTAGTAGTAGTAGTAGTAGTAGTATGAAAGGAGGGTAGGATGGAAAGGTTGGGAGGAGGAAGCCAAGACGTCTATGAAGACGATAAAGTGGGAAAAGTCGAATGCGCTTTTCAATAAGGACTCTTATGGACTTCATTTCTGCCAATATTTCATCACTGTGATCGACGTTACTTAGTTTTATTATCAAAATATGATTCATTTTACCATTGCGGATGGATGATGATTGTAAGGTTCTTATCGTTTTTTATGAAATAATTGATTTAGATAGAAGGAAATAATATTAACAGTGATTGGTACTATTTGTGAAGACTAGAAAGAGGAATATTAAATATAAAAATAATAATGAATTATTCTGAATAAACGTAAAATATTATTTTTAGCTAAGTAGATTAATAGTATTGTAAATATTCGTTATTGGAGCCCTAAGCAGTATTAGATTTAAATAGTATTCTGTATACAATATCTAATACACATATACTGTAGGAAACTTGGAAACTACAGCATTTGTCTGGAGGAAGCATATCGTAAATACGTATAATGTTAAAAACAAGAAATATGTCAGTACCAGAGAGTGAGTATCTTGATCAAATCGATCCCACGGCTCGACTGGTACTTATTTTATTTATACTGAAGGAATGAAAGGCGAATTCTGTAATCGGAACATAAACTCGGGAGAAATACCAGCAAATTTTTTTCTCTTTTTTCTTTTCTTTTTTTTTTTCATCGTGCTAATGATTCTCTGAATACACCGCCTAGATTTGTATTTTATGCTAGCCATAGAATTTGCCACTGACGCCGAGCTTGCCTTTCATTACTTCGAGGTCGATAAAATAAGTACCAGCCGAGCACCGAAGTCGATGCTTCCCCTACCGAACCTGTTGGCGTTGTGCCAAAATTTGAAACCAATATTTGATGTAGAATTTAGACGGCAAGCAAGCAGAATAGTTAGAATCCTGGCCAAAATGATTAGCGGGATTTCTCCCCGTGCTAAGTTTTGAGTTCAAATTGTGCTGACATCGACTCTAATTTTCCAATTTGGAGAGTCGATGAAATAAGCACATGTGGAGCACTGCGGTCGATGTACTCGACTTACCTCCATTTCTGAAATTGCTGGCCTTGTACCAAAATTTGATAACCATAATACAAGGTAGAATGAAACATCGACAAGGAATGGCTTTAACGTACATTGGTGCTAAATAATATGAAGTGTTCTATGAACAATGGACTTTACCAAGAATTCACACGAAAGAGACGATAAATAAATAAATAACCATAAGAAATAATGTTCCTTACTGATTATTATTATAAGGAAAAATAGGAAATGAAAGCTTGGCTAATGGGATTGTTTATATACAACTTATATATATATATATATATATATATATATATATATACACACATATATAAATTCATACATGTGTGTGTATGAATGTACCTAAGATCTCAATAAATTATATCTATATTAAATTAATTAAATTAATTTTTTGCACACGATGGGGAATAACAAAACAAATACATATATCACTTTTTTATAGCAAATATGATATATAAATGGATATACTAAGAAATGGATATCCAGTGAAGTAGATAAGTAAAAAAAATTGAATTAAATTCTATATTTTTATATAAGATTAGACAATATATATTCAAATGTAAAATTCGAAATAAGGGTAAAAAATAAAATGATGTTGCTATCAGCGGTATCGATCTGAATAGGCTCGGAGGAATTTCAGAGGTCAGAAGCACTGTTACCTGTCCCTTTTTTGAAAAATTCAGACAAATAAGATGGAATTAAGTGAATTCGTAAAATAATAACAAATCAAATCCAAGCGAATTAAATTGCGATCGTGCTTCAGGATACACTTTTGGTTTATCAAATATTTACATTAGACATTGGATACAACCACCTATACCTTTATACTGGCATTGCTTTTTTTACACACACGCACAGACACACACGCACAGACACACGCACACGCAGACACACAAACACACACACATATATACATATCAGAATTATAACTTGCGTATGTACCAAGCAAATCTATTAATAGGAAGGTCGATAAAAGTGAAAAGGAAAACTAAAGCCCAGCAGCAATATATCAGTAGAGTTAAGTCAAATTGGGTAAATAATATACAATAAAACGCGATAATAAAATCTATTTACTTAAATGCAAACACACATACACCCCCACCCCCCAACACACACACACACACACACACACATATATATATATATATATATATCGCATTTTGGGTTGCTGTAGAGCTGTGCTGTCGAATTTTGCTTAATGTCCTCTGTTGGCTCAAATCGTCTCCTTTTGAGTGCTTTTTATGTTTTTTCTAAAACCAAAAGTCACACGGAGCCAAGTCTGGGAAGTAGAAAATCTGGAGAACAAGTGGTATGTTTTGCTTGACGAGGAATGAGTAGGTGGAGCGGAGCGGGTGCGTTGTCACGGTGGAGTTGCCAGTTCTTTGCTGCACACAGATTGTTTTCGCCACACAGCTTCATGAAGGCCGCCAAGATTCCTCAGGTAGTATTCTTTGTCAATTATTTGACCTTGTGGTGCATATTCATGGCTCACTGTCCACTGAGTTTGTACTATGAAGATGGTATTTAGTTTGTGTTTACCCCCAACTAAACTATTTCAGTAATGAAGGGCATTCCAGCTTTTAATGCCCCACGTATCATTATCTGATTCTTCTGATCCATTATTGTAAATGCGACCTCGTCAAGGTTGGGGCTATTGGACCGAATTAGATGGAGGCCTTCACATAATTGTGGAATTGGCTCCATTTTCTCTTGGCACCTTGCGAAAATGGCACATTCTTCAGTGTCGGGTTGACTTCTAAGTGATGTTGAGTGGTTGCAAACGGTATAGAACCCAGCCTCGAATGATAGAAACGCATCAGCAATTGCCTAACTACGTTAATATTTCACGTATCTTTGGAATTATCATATATGTAGAATTTAATTCAGGAGTAGTGTATTCAACTAATCTAATGACTGAATTTTCATCGTCCGTCGGACTGCAGATGTTAGTTACCACAATTTCCAAGATTATATTCGCTTTTCGTTTTCTACTTGGCACTCAATCGTCATATGTCTCAAAAGAGGTAAAATATATCCGAATTTCCCAAAACGACAACCAAATGCTGCAGAGGCGCACCAGAACTATAGAGAACCATAAAACAATATGATAAAAATAATTCTCGTGTTAATTCAATTGACAATGGACCTGGTAAAATCAAATGAGCAAACGAATGTTTTCTTGCAATCCAATTTTATTATAAAACTTGTTACACTTTTACGAAGAGGTAAATGCATTTTCTAGCCGATCGAGTGACAAACATAGGTACTCGTGTTGAGGTACGCATCTGAACGCGGTCAGTCACACTGCTAAATATAGCAGCCAAGTATATTTCAAATTTCATAATACCTTCCATTGTATAAACATCTTGCTTGTCTTTGAGCAATGGTTAAATTACATCAACAAAAAGTATATTACAGTTCGACTTATTGCTTCTACGACTGAAGGCTGCGAAATCAGATTCGGTAAACTATATAGCGCATTTACTTCCGTATAAGTAACACTTTCTATACATAACTACAATACCAAATACCAAAGAAGTGTTTTGTACATGAAGTTAACAATGTTTCTTTTATAGAGGTTTCTGTCCTAACATCGTCTATAAAAAATACGGGGTTTGATTGATGTATAAGAAATATATACTCCTGTAAGTACGGTATTTCTAAATTGAATGGGGAGGTTTCGGAACTGTTAAACGGGGATCGTAGTTGTATCGACACTTGTTTTATTATCAAGACAAACAAGATAAAATTTCCTCAGAGGTATAAAAGACGGATATGAAAGACATTCTAACACAATGGAAAATACAATATAGTTAAACTAATGATAATAATCAATAATATTGGTAAATTACGAAATACAATATCCTATTGTATAAATATATTATATAAGGGTGTGTGTGTATGTGTGTAAGTTCTGGTATGGATGTAATTATATCTATACTTCGTGTGTATGTGAATATACTGATATATGTTTATTGTTCGTTGATACCGTGATTCCTAGCTCAGAGGCAGCTGTTGTTTTTAGTTACGACTTTTGAAGTAGAGTTAAGAAGTGTAGATAATGCAAGAAAATAGGGGGAAAATTAAGAATATGAAAAACAAATGGGGGGGGGGAACTGAAACTTGAAGTAGATAACAACAACAACAACAACAACAACAAATTTAATAATACCGACGAAAAAAAATTGCAGGAACAACAAGAGAAGAAAGAAATGTAACTAAACAATGTGAAAGAGAAAAAAATAAAAATAAACGTGTTGAAGAACAAGGAGAAAATGAAGAAGAGGAAGAGGGTGGTGACGATGACTTTGACGATGATGAAGATGATGATGATGATGATGATGATGAAGATGATGATAATGAAGATGATGTGGAGGTGAGTGATGACGATGACGACGACGATAATTGCGATGATGGCAATGATGATGATGACGACAATGACGACGATGATGATAAAAAAGATAAGTTTGACGATTGTGATCATGATGATAATGATGAAGGAGGTGGAGTCAGGAGGAGGGGAGAAGGAGGAGGAGGGGTGAAGGAGGAGGAGGGAGAAATCAAGAAGAAGAAGAAGAAGAAGAAGAAGAAGAAGAAAAAGAAGAAGAATTCGCTACAGTACTCACCTTGTTTGGACATTTTACTCAAAAGGAATGAACATGGCGTACATATTGAAGAATATGTCGTATAAATGATGGGCGATTAATAAAAAAAAGCAGAACAAGGAATACATTTGTTATCATCCTTTTAGTTACTTAGTAAGTTTGGTTAGAATACGGATTATATCAAGTTCTAACAGAGACACAGGCCACAAATGTAAGTAGGGTGAGAGAGTCAATATAAACGTGATCAATAATTATTTCCTATAACTGGTGGGGATCAAAATAAAAAAGTCAGACATTCCAGATGTGAGATGAGAACATAATGACAAAACAAAAAAACAAATAGCATCCATGAGTGTGTATCAGGCTTTTCATTCCGGTTACCAGTCCACCGACACCAGGGGAAATGCTTACGACATCTGTTTGGTGTTTATGGATTTCACTTGTTTCAGCCATTGGACCGCAGTCCTGATGGGGCAACGCCTTTAAAGGTTTAGTCAAAAAATCGCTCCTACTGTACAGGAATATTTAGCATAACATAATGTTAAGGGGACATAAACAAACCAACACCAGCATTCAAATTGTTAAGGAACAAACACAAGCACAGTCAAACACAATCATATATAGATGCATACATACATACTTATATTTACACACACACATACACACATACACACACGTACACAGACAAACACAAAATTACAGACACACACACATATATATATATATGGATTTAAACAGTTTGATTCAAAATCATAGGTACTCTGAGTTTCAAGCGTGATGCTAATCTTTGGGCATACAAATTGATCCAGACATGTAACTCGCAATAAATGTGTTGAGTGCCTTTCCTTCGTTCGTCTACTCATTCGTATATATATATACATACATATATATATATATATATATATATATATATATATATATA
>NC_068994.1:9728590-9729119 GCF_001194135.2 Octopus bimaculoides
TATATATATATATATATATGATATATATATACACACGCGCGCGAACTCAGACGAGCACACACACATACTCAGACAATGAAGATTAGTGTCCCAATCATATATAAGTTAATCGTAAGATATACTTTCATTTCTTTTCGTTTGAACTCTGCTTTAATCAATAAACAAGAATATCTAAAGAAAAAAATTATTGCAACGTGTATAAAATCATAAAGACATACAAATATATGTAAGTATATGTTAGCAGCTAAGATATAAATATATACATAGATACACATATATACATATATGCACACACTCACATATATATATTTGTGTATACACACAAAAAAAGATGTACACACATATATAGGTGCGTTATATATGTTTATATTTATAAATATTTATAAATACGTATATATTCACATGTATATATAAGAATATATCCATGTGTGTGTGTGTGAATTTATATTACATATATACATAAAAATCCATAAACATTTATATTTATATATGCATATATATACATATATATATATGTGTGTCTATATAT
>NC_068994.1:9729129-9729944 GCF_001194135.2 Octopus bimaculoides
TATATATATATATATATGTGTGTGTGGGTGGGTGTGTGTGTGTGTGTGTGCGTGTGTGTATGCACACGTTCATATCATTACCGACAGATATTTTTTTGAAATTTGGGGAAGTTTGGTCGTTTATTTGGTATTTCGTCTTTTTTTTTCATGATGGCTCTAATTTGCTTTTTGTACAGCCAAACACACACGCACGCACACATGCACACACGTACACATGAACACACATACACAAACACACACTCATGCACACATACAGAGACTGATGTTTTGCGTGTGTGTGCGTACGTTTATAAAATTTCTTCTTCCTCATTATTTTTCTTTAATAACTTTTTAGCAATTTTTGTCATTTATATATCGTTTTTATATTGGCAAACAAAAGAAAGATATTTATCAATTGTGATATGATTAGTTAAGACAGCAAGTGTATTTGACAATAAGCAAAACAGTCACTCACTGAAAATTTGTTAGGATACGTGACCTAGAAGATTTCCAAAGTCAATGAAAAACACATCAATTACACCGATACTCTATACAAAAATCACAACGTAACCACAAATGTAACATGACGATATTATTGTTGTGCAGAATAATACACAAACTTATATATATATATACATATATAATATACATATATATGCATATGTATATGCATATATAGACGTAACTATGTACATATAAGTAGGTATATATGCATATATATGTATATTATATATGTATATATATATATATATACATATATTTATATATGTGTGTGTGTGTCACTACATAAATAAGATTTTTATAAACAAATCCGAGAATAAATATCGTTAAGATAT
>NC_068994.1:9730646-9731042 GCF_001194135.2 Octopus bimaculoides
ATATATATATATATATATATATATATATATACCTAATTCTTGTGTGTGGAACCAATGATGTTAGCATACTTATGTTTTTGCTACGTTTCGAAATTGGACAAAAATTACAGAATAGGATTTTAATCAGGAACGTTTAAGAGAATATATATATATATATACTATTTTCCTCGCGTTTCGCCCCGTCTGTATAACTGTGTGACAATATGTAGGTGTATAGATTTATGTATACCCACTGATTTATATAATATAGGGTTGCCAATAGTTTAAACTATATATGAACTGTGTTCAATCTGCAGTTTTGAATGCTACATTGTGTAGGACATGGAATATCATCAGTATTTCTATACTATTTTTTCATAAAACAGTTTTAATTTTAACCCAACTAAACGGATTTTG
>NC_068994.1:9732358-9733409 GCF_001194135.2 Octopus bimaculoides
ATATATATACCGGTATAGATGTATAGATATATATATATATATATATATATATATACCGGTATAGATGTATAGATATATAGATATACATGCGTCTTCGTCCTTCTGTTTATTCTTGTTATTTCTGTATCTCGCTATCTCTCAGATTCACTAAATATCTCTATTTATCTATCACGCATTTTCTGCCTTTATCTCTCTGTATTCCTTGTTATTTGGATATCATATACATGTGAGACGTTATATGTCTTCGTGCTCTTTTCTTCTCTAATGTAGGTTTATTTTCGTGGAATTTGCTTATGTTTTAGTTGTTTAAACAAATATCAATATTATTCTGCGAATTATCCCGACTAAGTTTATGTATTTGTTTTGTATGTTTCGTTATGTTAGATCGTGTGTTGAAACAGATATTTTGTTTTGGGATGGTCATTTTTCTTTGACAAATAAACGCACGCACTGTATATTCCTTTTTCACTTCTTCTTAATTGTTTTTCGTATATTTGTGTACTTTGTCTGCAGTATTTCGTCAACCATCCATCCATTGACCTCATCAGCGACCGTCTATTCCCCATGTCTTCTCTTGTTCTGTTTTGTCAATTCTGTCTTCAGAATAGAATAAGACAGTGTTGACTAAACAGACCAGGAAGAAACACGTGATACGGAGAGTCGCTGCTGAGGTCACAAGATGTGTGACGAAAGATTTAAAAGTAAGGACACAAAAATAAAAAAAAAACTGTAACAAACCCGAAAGAAGAACGAATATGTTTTGCGGTTGAGTATTTAGCAAAAAAAAATACCATCCCGACGTAAAACAATACCCTAGTTAAAACATATTAATAGACCTGTTACCACACAAAATAAAAATAAGTTGATTAACAGATCACCAGGCTTCGCTAGACATGATTATACTGAAGACGTTAAAAGTAAAACACTTAAGCACATATGTGTGGGAAACATAGCTTGCTGGCAAGAATTAAATTAGTGCGCCTGTACCGTGTAGCGGTTAACTATATTGAGAATTCAATCCTTAATTTCCTGAATGTTTCGTATATTCGTT
>NC_068994.1:9733824-9737216 GCF_001194135.2 Octopus bimaculoides
ATATATATATATATATATATATATACATATATACATATATTTATGTGTTTATGTGTATATATATGTGGGGGGGGGTTTACGCGTGTGTCATCGTGCGAATGATTGTGTGTGTTTTCTATTCTTCATGTTACTTGACACCGCATGATCGTCTGTTTTCCTGTAACTTAATAAGATACCGTTAGAATAAGTGTTAGTATCAATTTGATCGACCGATCCCCTTAAGAGAACATGCACAGGTCTTCCTCATAAAATGCTACGTTCAAATACAAGAAAAATCTGCAAATGTACGTACGCGTGTTTTTCACTGCATGTTTTGCACGTATGTCTTCTTTCCAACGTTTCCTTCAGCGAAGGAAATGCAACGCCATTTACTTTGCGAGAGGCAAATCGGTGCAGTGCCAAGAAAAGTACATATTAATTGAACCGCGTTACATTTGTATGTTTAATGGATGGGTGATGACTTCATGTTGCTAACATCTGTCCGTGTGACTTACTCAGAGCGTCTATATAGCATGCAGAAAGCAGGGGAGACTATCGAAACCCACTGCTTTTCAGTCAGTGATAATTTTATCATCTGACTTATCTTCCCGTTTTACGTAAAAAAAAATTTTACGAATTTCTAGATTGAAATATCTCAATGCATTTTCACACATTTTATAAATCCTATGTATTTCTGGTTAATTTAAGATGTTAGTTCGTATTCAGAAACATATGAAGAAAGCCTAAATATAATAACGATAACATTAAAATGGTATCTAGTAATAACTGCATATTCAATTACGCGTATATAACTAGACACTAAATAATTATTTCTTTGAATTAGATAATAAACGACGCACCAGGCTCTCAACAACTGATTTGCTAGGATAATTACTTCATCTATTAGAGTGGTATATAATAACAATACTTGTAGATTAATTGAATATCAGTACTGGTATATTATTCTAAATAATAAGGAACATTTAAACTCACATATGGCAGCTAGATATTTAATTGTATTTGTACTACGATATAAATGGCGGAAATTGATCGAACACAGCAACAAATGACAATGTGCTAACTGAATTCTTCATCACAAACATTAAGCAACATGTATTTCTATACATCTATATGTCGAATGTTTAGCGTTGAATCGCCATAAAGGTCGTTAGTATCTCGTCTAGTTTTCTGCAATATTATATTCAGTAGTAATTTATCCAGTGTATTCATCCGTCATTAATACTGCAAGGTAAATAATGCAAGGTGAATACCAGACACAACTGCAACAATTATTGTAGTAGTAGTTGTAGTAGTAGTAGTAGTAGTAGTAGTAGTAGTAGTAGTAGTCAGGATGAGATGCCGGTGAAATGTGCCCTTTCTAAATTTTCCAGAAAATAAATTTGGCTTTGAAGAACTCTCTCGAGGAGAGAGAATTCCCTACCAAAGTAAAAGGAAAACACCAGACACGGTATTAGAAGTTGTTAACGAAAGTGGTGATGAGTATTTACGACAGTGTGATGAACTCACATACTGGCAGATTAACGCTGGTTTATATGCTCTGGCTACTAATGTAAAACAGTACGTTCATGTGGATTTGTCCGAAACGTAGCAATGGTAACAGAAATTCAAGATGCCACGCATTGGATTGAAAAGTGAGTCGCTTTATTGTGGGGAAGAACCATTAATTTTGTTGTGGCTGCAACCGTGTGAGAAGGAACTAACATTAAACGCAATGCGGTATGCAACGTAACGTTTTGTTTTTAACTATAAAACTGCTTGAGGATGAAAACTACATTGTTTCCCTTAAGAACAGATAAAATGCTTGTCCGTTATATAATTCAGTTTGATACATTACATCTAACAAAACTATTCTTCTTTAATATTTCGTTTCTTAAGAAAAAGCTGTTACCATTTTAGTGCCTACAAATAAACGACAAATTGACGTCGATAATATTATTCTGTTCCGTCTTCTTAATATCTAATCTAAGTTTATTTTATCATTTGTTTGTACATAAAGTTACGTTCATGAAAATTCAATAAACAAAACAAAAGTGATCAGTTTGGTCAACCATATCTGTTTAATATAAAACCACGCGTATTACTAAGGAAGATATTAATTTTGTAATACTTATATTAGTAGCAGATGAGAAGAAACGCGGATGATTGACTTCTCAATATTATTTGTGTGGACCGGCATGCGACCTTGTGGACTCATATGGCATACTAAATTAGGGAAGGCCTATTCGTTCAACGAAAGTTAATACAGAACTTCACTTACTGCAAGTGAAGTTCTGTATTAACTTTTGTTGAACGATCAGTGTTAATACTCAAAGGCAATCCAGTTATGTACTACTCTATATATTACAAGTGGTGTGTATCTCACTTTACTCTGTAGAGGTACCGTACAGATCATTCCTTGCACTCAAACACAACTAACAATAAATAGTATTTGATTTGCTACATAGAAGCTACAGGCTGGCACACGATCCGCTACAAATAGCGTTTAAATTGATAAAATACGATATTGGTGGTTTCTATATATTTCAAAGGGTATCTCTTTGCTCTCACTTTACATGCTATTCAGGGCAGCCAAATTCTCTTTAAATCAAATCAGACCAGCATTAAAGAATGATTAAATATCACTTATAAAACAAAACTATAGCGGACTTAACTGTTTGAAATATATTTTGTAGTCATACCTGCATTGTTTTTAAGAATACATCCGTTCCTTCAAGCACAAAAGATTGACCAAGTTTAATATGAATACTGTAGTTTACATCAATAAGCAAGCGAGTGACCCTCTACTTTATCGCTAGTCGTGAAAGGAAATATAGCAGAAGAATTTCAATAAAATTACATTCTACCATTTAGAAGGAGATGCAATTTCAATAAGCATGATTGGAATCTGTTCGATGGCAGGTGTTCACAATCAGCCTTCACATGCAGGTAAACAAAAACAGCTTAATCTACAAGTCAGGTGCCATAGATCTGCTAACACGGAGTTGAATTCCGATATCGCATAACAGCCAACCTATCGCCTGATTAAAACAAGGAATCTACCGTTGTTTACATAAAAATGTATATATCATTGTGTGTGTGTGCGCGCGCGCATAGTTGTTTGTGTGCGTGCGTGTATGGTTAGTGTGTTGCACTCACGGTTGCTAAATTGTGGTTTCAAGTCTGTTGTGTCATTCATCAAAACATTTCATATCACTCCATTCCATTAAGCTGTAAATGGATATCCCTGCATGCACTACCAACATTAATACAAATTCAGCATAAAGAAAATAAGATATTGGTGTTTAGTAAAAGTACTCTATTAAAACACACACACACACACACACACACACATGCACAGATAGATAGATAGATAGAGAGAGAGAGAGAGAGAGAGAGAGAGAGAGAGAGAGAGA
>NC_068994.1:9737551-9739891 GCF_001194135.2 Octopus bimaculoides
AGAGAGAGAGAGAGAGAGAGATAGATAGATAGATATATTCATACTTACATATACATATATGTGTATGTGCGTGTGCCTTGGTGTGTGTGTTTGCCCGTGTGTGTGTGCGTGAGTGCGTTTGTGTTTGCGTGTGCTCGTACACGCGCGCGTGCATGCTGCTTGCAAGTGTGTGTTCCTATACATACGTACATGTATATATTAACCAGCCGATAGTTAAGCTGAACGTCAATCACATCAAATTTCATAAGTTTTATAAGTCTGGGGAAATCTTGCTTAGATAACCAAAGCCAACCATTCTCCTTCTTCCGAATATGCAAAAGAGAAATTTCAAATTCATCTCAGCTAAAACGATTCATAACATTGAATAAGTTATCATCATCTGCAGTTGAACCATTACCAACTAGTAGTTCACCTACAGAAATCAACAACAACAATAACAATAACAACGTTACATAGGAGTGAATATGACAAACTATAAAATAAAATATAAGAAATGATGAACAATAACAATTGCAGAAACAATTACAATACCAACAATTACAATGCCAACAACAGTATCAACAACAACAAGGAAAGCAACCTCAACTGAAGTCCAAAATGTAAAGAAATTAATTTCATTATTCGTTTTCCCGGTGAGATTTATGCAATCAATCTATTTAGACGATAAGAATCAAATAGAACGGCAAAGAATTGAGTAAACATTTTCGGTACGAGAGAAAACCTGTCAAGATTTAATCAATTTATATTATTGGCACTATCGATCCCCCAAACCGATTTCAGCGGTTGCAAGCGAACTGCGCAGTGGTGATTATAAACACATATGTACATACAAACAGGCACATAATGTACTTCGATGTATATATATATGTGTGTGTGTTTGATTGTGTGTATCTGTATGTGTATGTCTCTATGTGTGTATGTATGTATATGTATGCATTGCATATATATGTGGTGTCTGTATGTAAAAATCCAGGTACGTAGAGATGTATATATATATATATATATATATATATATATATATATATATATGTGCATGTATGTATGTATGTATGTATGCACGTTTCTATGTATGTAGGATGTATAAACATGTGTACATATAGATGTATATAGATGTATGTACCTACATATATTTATATCAATCTATATGTGTTTGTTTGTTTGTGTATACGCATACATGTACGCGCGTTTACATCACATGTATGAAAGCATTTAACCACAAGTATATGTGCGTATGCGTGTTGTGTCGTGTGCATGCGTTTTAAAGTGCGTTTACATATTCCTTTGTGTTGACTGATATACACAAATGTACAGTGTGTATATTTACACCTGTGTGCAAATATATCATTAATCTGAAAAACGTACACATATGTTTGTATGCAATTTATCTACAGACAACGAAATGCACAAGCAACTGCGTACAAGTACATAAATACACTTGTTTGTGTATTTATATAAACAATTACGCAATATATACACTTACAGATTGGAGACTATGCAAGTGTATATATATATATATATATATATATATATGTACGTATAAATGCATGCTCTGTGCGTTTGCCTATATGTACGTATATGCGTGTGCGTGAACATATGAATGCATCTATACACATCTGTGTAAAATACATGCATATGTATATACATATATGTACATGCATATATATATATATATATATATATATATATATATATATATATATATATATATATATATACATATATATATATATATGCATTCTTATATAGTTATTTGCATATATAAACGCATACATATATGCATCTAAGCATTTAAGTCAGCATGTATGCGAAATTGTGCGCTACATATATTTGTATTCAACAATCGTGGTATCCGAAACGACAAAACATTAGTTTCAACGGAATTTACATCTACGACATGAAATTTCAGTAAAGGTGGAGAGTAATTTGTGAAATTATCAACTAATAGAAGATAAGATAACATGAATAGCTAATCACATTTCCTACTGTTAACACACGCGTCTCTCCGAGATGACTCATAGCATTAATAAGATAGAAGGTTAAAGACCGTTTTAGTAAATAGACAAAGAGAACTGGAAGTAATGGACGGCGAGGAAGGAAGTGATGAGAACTTGGTAGAAGATAAATGAGGAGGAGATAAAGGTTAATAGAAGCGAATAAAAGTTCGTACAAAATTTCAAAAGCTCAACATCAAAGGTTGATCAGAAACTAGTAAATATAATTAGTCAATTTAACTTATCGAATGTTAGATAAGAGTTGATCAAGAAACAAAAACAAGACAAACAATCAGTAAGAAGTAATGTAAACAAAATGAATATAAGGAAACAAAAAAAAAAAAAAAAA
>NC_068994.1:9739901-9746489 GCF_001194135.2 Octopus bimaculoides
AAAAAAAAAAAAAAAAAAAAAATTACAAGCCACAAGTACAATAACATTGTATTAAATGTAATTAAATAAAGGCTAAATGTTTATACGAGATTACAGAGTTTGATATTTCTTTGCATGATCACCAATGGCGAAAAATACGGTCGGCTCAAGATTAAGATTAGATGTACTTATTTTGTTGCATATTTTATGAAACGTTTGATAGCCTTCTTGATTTTGCAGTGTGAAATTGATTGTCAGCCTGTACGGAATAAATTTAGAATATCTGCAAATCGCTACATTAGATAGGCATTTACCATTATATATGTATGTGAGGTAGCGGTTATCTACATTATGTATCAGTTTTGTTTTTCTTTTGAATAGAATATCGAAAACAGCGTTTCGTAAATTGGTAAAGAGATAGACACATTACAAAACAACTTTGTTATTTAACAATCTTCACTTTGTTTATTGTTGTTTCATATGTTGATTTTAGTCATTTAAAATCCATCATTATATATGGCATGATTGATTTCATGTATTTCTTAATTGATTAGGCTTATTTATTAAAATTCTAATGATTTACTAACTGCGATAATGAGAAAAAAGTTGTATTCTGAATATTACAAGACGCTAAAATGTTTCTTCATAGTGCTCAACTTCTAGGATTGGCAGAAATATCCCGAAACCAGGACTGGTCTACTGGCCACATCGCTAGGTGTAGATACCGGTTCACGTCTCTGCTCGCTATCATATCGGATGCAAATGTATATCGCGAACCAGCTATATATATATATTATTTGCCGAAAATGTCAAATGAAAACGATACAGGCTGCTTTGGACTGATAAATAACATTGCACGATCTTAACATACTGAAACAATCATTTTGTTAAACTTGAATTCCCAATGATAAGAAAATAAAAAGATAACTGATTTCCCAAGGTCCCAACCATCAATATAAGGACATTTAATATATTCACATGAATGGAACATGTCTAGAGAAATAATTGCATAAAGACTAAGTGATGTTCCTGAAGATAGGAACTATTCTATTCAGATAAATAACAAATGAGATTGTATTGTGAGAAAAGGAAGCTGCTGGTTAGTTCAATGTAGAGTCAATTAGGATCCGGATTTTCACTCAGCAAAACCTGTTCCCGATTCGTGTAACATAGAAATGGTTCGAGTCATATCGGTTCTTCGCGATAAAATCCGTGTGGAAATTCTATTGCATGTTCATGTTCTCTCACTCTCCCATCCTTTTCTCCTTTTATATATGCAGCCAAGTGGCTGTATATATGTATATTTATGCACCAGTAATTGTTTTCTTTGCTTGTCTGTTTTTGTATATGAATAGTAGTCAGTCATTTTATGTTTAGGATATATAAATGAATGTAAATCTCAAATCTCCTCCTATTAGAATATATTGTAATATAATACTTTCTAGGTTGCATCATATTGTTATTTGCTGTTTTAACTTTTTAAACCCAAGTGTCGTGAACGTATTTTTATATTATATATACACAAGAATATATATATATACACAAGAATATATATATATACATGTATGTATGTATTCATGAGGCAAGTTTATCCGTTAATTATGATCGGTAAATTCAATGCGAGATCTTCAAACCGTTTATAACACATCTGCTCTATCACAGTTAATATCGAACTAAACAAAACACGCAATCAACAATAGCAAAACATTATTTTACATAAAAGATTTACTTTACAGGAGACCTGAGATGTAAATGCACTGGTTTGAGAAGTTTATATTTTTTGTGACCTATGCAATGGCGATTCGAGTATCACTCTTCCCGTCATATCACAATAAGGAATACCTACATGCTAATATACAGCACTCAGTGAACAGATTTAAATAATTAATATAGCAGTGCGAACTACTCCAGATTTTAATAGGAATGCATTTTTGGGATTTCAGATTTATGTTGCGGTTACTGAGAACTGCATTTATGTCCCATTGAATAACAGAAATATCGTTAGAAATGATTTTGTTACGATAATGATATATAGTCGGCATAATATTCGCTTGTATATTATGTTACGGTTCTCAGAGATATTTTGAAACGAGCAGTTTAGCAGAATAAACTTTTTTAAATATCTTTAATTGAGCAAAGAATCCACGTTTAATGATCATGCATTAAATAAATGTTTGGTTTACTCCGAGGCATCGATACCCTACAAATAACGTCTCTTGCCTGTGTATGTTTCAGTCATTTATCGTCAGTGTGCAGTTGTTAAACAGGGAAATCAATAGCACCGAGCCCACCCAAAATTCGATGATGACGACATAGTTTTCGTCCAAATGAAAGGATTAAAAAACTAAAGTTAAATTTAAATAATAGAATATTCTGTTAAAATGAAGGAAAAACACTGAATATAATATAACCCTAGAGAAAATGCGAGGTATTTAAGACTTTGTAAAATATTTGTTTTGCAATATTTTCTATCTCTTAAATGCATTATTAATTGAAGTATAGCCATGCTGGGACAGCGTCTTCAAGGTATTTTGTAGGAACTAATCCAATCCAGTCTGGAATTTAAAGTCAGTTACTTATGCTATTGGTCACTTTGTCAAATCTGTAGGTTGCAGAGAGATATGTACACGAGCTCCAGTGGTCAGGCATTGAAGGGGGGATGCAAACTGACATAAAACACGCATACACGCATATAGATATATACGAATGGCTTCCACATATTTTCCGTCTACTAATCGCACTAAAAAAAAATTGGTCAGCGAGTAGCTATATCGGATGACATTTTCACAAGGTACCATGCATTGGATCTAAACAGGAAACTGCATTTACAAAGCAAACTTATTAACCATACATCCATAGTTACACCTTCCGTATTATTGCTTTAAAATCCAACTTGTGCAAATAAAATATAATCTTTCATGCCTAAAGTTCGCTACACAGTAAGCAAACGTGGATTTAATCTTTGATCGTGCGAAATACTTCAGAATAGAACAGAAATACATTTTAGATTCAGTTCTTTCTTTACCTGATTTTGTTTACAATTTCGGGATGGACATAGGAATTGTAAAACAGAAAAAGAAGTGATTTTGTTGTGACTGTATTCTGCAGTTGGCAAGGAACCATAATCTTCGTTTTGATAGTATATTATTTATCCCGAATATTTAAGGGAAAATATATAAAAAGAAAATGATATATGAAATAATATCAACTAAGGATAGAATCTGCAACTTGAAATTATCTTACGGATAATATAAGCCACTCCAGAAGATGCGAATAACCTTTCTGCTACAGAAAAATATCTCAGAAAGGAAGGTATATTTACTTCTTAACGCGTTTTTATATTTTATATTTCTTTCTTTACGCTTTTTTTATATCTTATATTTCTTTCTTTCCGGGTTTTTGTTTCTCTTTTGTTTGTAAGTGTATCATGGAATATGGAATACGAAAAACGGTTGAAGTGATTTTAACCAAACATGTTATGTAGCTGGCAAGCAACCATAATCTTTATTTTGATAATACGTTGTTTTTCTTTGCTGATTCTTTAAGAACTGAAAATGGTATGGAGTAAAAAATAAATATAGTATTGAAGTTAATACGTTGCTTGCTTTCACGTAAAATATGGGAAGAGAAAACGAGTATAAAAAGGTGAAACCATCAGAATGAAAAATAAAAAAAGGGAATCAGAATAAATAGCAAACGACTTCAGAAGACTTCATTTATGTTAAAAAGAATGAGCAATATTGTAAAAGAAATCAACGGCAAAAAATAGAATCAACACTCTTTATAATAAAAAAAGATCGGCCTCAAATAGAAAATAAAAGGAAAACAGTTTCTGCTTTTATTTTTGAAATAAAAAAAAAAAGGAATAAGGCATAATATAATATTTTCAAAGAAATGAATGACACCGAAATGGCAAAAGAAAATAAATGATTAAATAAATAAATAAATAAATAATAATCCAAATAAGGAAAAAAAACCTGAACGAATGAATAAACAAAGAATGGAGATTCTGAAAATCAATGATGTGCCATTATGTTAAAACAACAGCAAAAATCTCAAATAAGAACCGAAAAAAGAAAATGTGATCATTGCATTTTAGGTCATAAACACTAAGAAATAGCACGAAGTAAAGGTATGTGGGACAATTCTCAAGAGTGACACAAATATTTAAACTCCGATTTTAGACAGCAAATGAGGAGATTAAATTGTCACATTTGTGTAATGCGATCAAGTTTTAGTACGCTTTTTCTTTTATATTTTCTTATTTTAATAACATTTCTTTTTTATGGTTTTGAGATATTTTAAACTCATTATATGTTTCGATTTTTTTTTGTTTTATTAATATATTATTGTTTTTGCTATAAAACGGACTGGGAATATTAATTGTATATAATATTTAAACCAGAACGCGTTCTTTCACGTAGAGCTGCGTATGCTAATAGTGTAGCGTTCCGTTCCATAAAACTGCTACACGAAACAATCAAACGCATGACCTCACAAAGAAAATGGTATTTGTTTTCGTTGTTTTTCTTGACTAATATAGTCGACGTGATTGATATTCAAATCAAACCGTGTGTTTGTTATGGTTATTGGTTTTTCATAAAACACTCGTGTAGTTTATTGCAGTTAATTTGTCACATGTCATCTTTGAGTTTTGGAATGAAGACGTTCTAGTCTCTTGTTTGCAGACATGGAAATTTGAATTTTGTTTAATGCCAGTGCAGCCGCCACTCACTCCTGCAAGCGAAAAGCATCTATTATATGTATGGTGGGTCAGCCTTCTTATTTCAGATTATATTTAAGCTACTACGAATCTGTTGTATGATATCTACATGGATTTTCTCATAGATTACAGCGTATATTCTTTAGTCCTACAACAGATTATTAGTTGAGTGACCTGCATAACTGTGGTGGACAACGTAGTTGATATACATTCAGGTTAATCTTATAAAGAATAACATTGTTCTTATTTCGACCCCACATCATTTCTGATCCAAAGACATTCGGTCAAAGCAAGTTAGCCATTACCAAAACGTCATTTAATCGAACTTCGCGTAGTTGGAACTAAAATACTCTATAAGTTCTTCATTTTAAATTCTGCTTCGTGAAATTCATACAGTCATGTCAGAAACAAGAAATGGAACCTCTGTATAAGTTAGCTACATGCGCTATAATCGTGAACTGGGTTTCGCTCCATGTTTTTATATGTCACTTTTCTTGAAGGACACTAGAGCGAGCATGAGATTGGAAAATAAGTTCGTACGATCAAGCTTCGTATCCGAGAAATGCAACCTGATACTTCAGCAATAGTGAAACCATTACATTAAATTAATATATGTAGCTTTGCACGAATTGTGTTCGGTTGTTCGAGCAAGTGAACACCATCCTTATTGAATAAGGGGAATTGTTTGAACTATTCCGCAGGCAATGTATCCTTAACATGATTCTTAGGGAAAAATCATTAACAGATCATCTGATAAACCTGGGTATTTCGATTTCCCCTACAATACATTGACAAGATTTCAAATAACTTCTGTCTGCATTCAATGACGAGACCAGGATTACAATGTGTAGCTATTGTAATATAAACTTAGCGAACATGCCACCGGTGAGGTAATGAAACTCGGGAGCTTGTGATTGCAATACAAACTTCACAATTATTTACTAGCTTGGGATCAATATATTCACATTAGGCTAGACATCTACAGGGAAAAGCAGAGTGTCTGTGGCTTATTGTTTGTAACAGGTTGGATCAGCCACTAAATTAGCAGGTAGCCTTCCTTGAGCTGTGATTAACATGATACGATGTATTTTAATATAATCGTCCCAAGAATCTGATCTGTAATGCGTTATATTGTTTACTAACGTTTTATAATGGGCTACTAACTAATAGCATTTGTTAAATATTCTGATCAGGATCAGAAAGGTTAAATTTTCCGAGTGAGTGGGATTTTCGAAATATTATGAATGTATGATCGTCACGAAGCATCGCCAATGATAATTAAGTATCGAGTTTAAGGGATTTAACACTCCTTGATTCATAAATGTACACTGGGGAGAATATAGGAGATACAATCATAGCATAATTAGTGCAATATTCGTGAGAGAACACATTTTACAATAAAATATAGCCATACATTGTGAATAATATTCCCAACAAGCGCAGAGATCGAATTTGTCTGAGAAATTATATGACCAACGTTGTTGTCATCGTGTCACCGCATTAACCAATGTCTTGCTTATTATCAGACTTCTGTGAATGATGTAAGTGAAATTATGTCACTGGATTTAAAAGTTACAACAGAAATTTTGACATTTTGAAAAATCTATATACATAAATAGAATAAATGCCCAATTAAAAGAAATCCGTAGTATGGTCGATTTGTTTAACTAAGCCCTTCAAGATTGTCTCACAACACAACCGCAGTCGGAATGATGAAGCAGTTAGCATTTCTTTTCAGTATGACTCTTCTATTAATCAAAATCGTAATTCTCAATTTTGATCGAAACTTTACGTGTGAGTGAAATTACTTTTCAACCAAGAAAAATTGTCATATTTCACACACACACACACTATCTCTCTCTCTCTCTCTCTCTCTCTCTCTCTCT
>NC_068994.1:9747325-9750487 GCF_001194135.2 Octopus bimaculoides
TATATATATATACATGTACACATTCATATACATGTACACATTCATATACATACATAGCCATGTGTATATGAGAGCATATGTGTAAATGCATACGTGCCTGTGTCTACAATCAATATCGTGTATAGAAAGATTGAAGAATTTTCTCATATTAAGTATAGTGCCTTATCTGGTATTTCTTTCCATTAGATGGTTACGATTCAATCATCGGAATTGTACTGTTGGGAAGCGAATAAGTTATTGATGGAAATAGAAAGTGAATAATGTCCATTGAACCTAATTTCACCAGAAGCTGTCAACGTCACAAACTGTTATTCGAAGCTGCATGCCTCTGAGATATCTATGACGTTTCCCACTGTTTCAATTTCTGGTATTCTTCTACAGAAATATTATGATTACTACTATATATGCACTGACGTTATAATTATTTCATACACATGAATATAGGTGATGAGTGGGTGTCTCTTTTGTCCCGTCACGGTAGCATTGTACTCATAATTATTGGCAATAATTGGTAAGACTACTACCATAATTATCGGCAATAATTCGTAAGACTTCTAGTAGTAGTAGTAGTAGTAGTAAATGATTTCGAATTTTGGCACAATACCAGCTCTGTGCCGCTAAACATTTTGCCATCTTAGCAATTTGCTTAAGGATTCTTCCAGCTCGCCGCCTGAATAATTATAATAATAATCCTTCATATGGTAGGCACAAGGCCTGAAAATCTGGGGAAGAGATTAATACGATTACATCTACCGCAGTGTTTCACTGGTACTTAATTTATCAAACCCCGAAAGCGCTGATAAGTGTGAAAGACCGCGTGCGTATCGAACTAGAGAGCTTAATGAGATACCTAGCCCAAACTAAGGAAATTTTGCTAGTGACACTTAGGAACGAGGGAGTATTGAAAAAAAAAAACAAAGGAAGACGTACAAAAGGGACATGAAGAAGAATTTACGCAAGGAACTACACAATCAATTCCATATAGCCACAGCAGAGGTTGTAGAAAAAATAGGTGGGATTGGCTGATGAAAGAAACGCTAAAAAAAGAGATCGGGAGCAGCACATGCAATGATCCGGTGCGGTCACCTGACCAGACATCGAAACCGGACATTGTTGTGGTGAACAAAAGAAAAAAAAAACACGTATGGTGATCGACATAGCATGCCTCGGTGACAACAGGATCAATGTGAAAAAAGAAGAAAAAATAAATATCTTTGACGATTTGATGCACTTGGAAATATCAGTACTCAACGACCAACATAGTTGAAAAATATTGGTGCAAGTTGGAAGGTAGAACACCTACAAAAGTCATCTTGGAAGTGCAAGAATTCTTCGCAGGATTCTTGAAGCATGACCAGCAAACACATAAACTAATAATAGCAACAACAACAATAACAATAATAATACTAATACTAATAATAATAATAATAATAATAATAATAATAATAATCATTATCATTATTTTTAGTTCTACTCTAGGCGCAAGGCCTTGAACATTTTGGGGAGGGGGTTAGTTGATTATGTCGATCCCAGTGGCAGAGATTTTAATGAATACCCTCCAGAAATCTCTCTCCTGAGGGAAATTTGTCACGGCCCCCTCGTATTGAATCATGCATGCAAAACGAGGAAGCTAACCTTGTTTCGTGGCTACTATCTTCCTTCCGTCTGCGCACAACTGAAGTGTGTAATGATTTTTAACAGTAATTGTCATGCGTAGAACTGATTCACCTCTTCAGGAAACCTGAGTGCATCAGGTAGTTATGGTGGAAGCGGTGTTATGATAGATATCTCTGAAAGAACTGAAGGTAGGAACTCGGACACATCCTCATTGAACATTGCAATTTCCATATTAAAAAAAGGTATCGAGTCGAAGAGTTTTTCACCCGAGTATTTCGTTAGAAGGAGAGGAAAAGTTGTGAAAGTGATAAGGGTAGTTTAGTGTATTTTAAGCATATACCTGAATGTCGGAGAACGATATTTGAGATACAACAGTCTCTTATGTTAGAGTTATGTCTCAAGCTACTGCTAT
The DNA here is from genome assembly GCF_001194135.2 of Octopus bimaculoides. Taxonomy (NCBI): domain Eukaryota; kingdom Metazoa; phylum Mollusca; class Cephalopoda; order Octopoda; family Octopodidae; genus Octopus; species Octopus bimaculoides. The sequence goes on from NC_068994.1 coordinate 9,749,355, forward strand.
CTAGCACCTTCGGATGATCACAACACAACCGCTACACGACTGCTACTCGACCGCTACTCAACTACTACTTAACACACCTACCACGGCCAGACTACTTTTATTTATACGTCTTGGGAGATCCTAATTCTTCGCTTGGGAGCGTCGACACAACAATTACTAACGGTGAGGCTGGAGCTATTGTATTCCGTTTTGAGTCTTCGCTGGAGGTCCACCTGTATCTAGAAAACTGCATCACCATCACTTATCAGAATGCTGCGTATAATTTGTAGATATTTTCAGTTTTCCTCATTCAACATTTTTCTTTTGTAAAACATCATATTCTCTACAAACTGTCTTGGTAAATTTCCCCTAATTTCACACCGTTGCTGCAAACTGAAGAAATAATCATAATCATCGTTAAAACGGCGCGAAAGCAGAATCCTTACCACGCCAGATACTTTAAAATATTTATTCCCACTGAGTAATTTCTGAGGTCGATTCTGTCTCTCAGAATTTCAAAATATAAGCACCAGTTTAGGGCTGGGGTTAATATAATCGGCTTCTCGCTTCTTTTACAACTTGCTGACCATGTGTTGAATTTAGTAAAAGTTGGTATCAACGGCGTCAACACTACGCTCACCATTGCCGTCGTGACGACCGTCATTTTCAAGAATATTAATGTTTTGCTGTTGATCTCATTTCCGTTTCTTGAAAATATTATAAATTAAAAATTAAAAATAAAAATATTTATGATCAATTTTAGCACTTGCAAAAATTCTCCATTACATACATATAAACAAACACGCACACATACATACTCGCAAATATAAATATAAATAAATACATAAACATACATATGTATAAGCATACATACACACAGACGTATATATGATATAGATACACACATACATATTCATATGCATACATGCGCACACGTAGAAACAGACGCTTACATACAAACATATTCATGAAAACACATACATACATATATACATACAAACATACACATACATATATACATACATACATACATACACATAAATATATACATACATGCATACATACATACATATATACACACATACATATATATGTATATACATATATGCATATATACATGCATATATATGTATATACATACATGCATATGTATA
>NC_068994.1:9750720-9751728 GCF_001194135.2 Octopus bimaculoides
ATATATACATATACATACACGAACACATACATACATGCACACATACATGCACACATACATACATGCATATATATGTATATACATATATACATCCATATATACATGCATACATAAATACACACGTACATACATACACACACACATATATATATATATATATAGATATGTATGTATATACATATATACATACTTATACGTATACATACACACATACATGCACACATACATACACACTCATATATATACACACACATATACACTTATGTACATACAAAAAAACATACATACATACATACATACATACATACATAAAACCATAAACATAACATATGTTTGCACAATATTCTCTCTCACTATTTACTTCACACTCTGTTTCCCTACTTTAAATATGCGCACAGAGACAGACATACACACTTAGACCTAAACATTTACGTATTCATACGCAATATAACACCACAGCATATCGATAAGCGAGATGAACATTAGCGTAATTATTCGCATGAAACCGTGTGAAATATAACTAAATGTTTTCCTATAATTTATTTTAGAACATCGCTCACCATATTAGAAAAAAACAATGTTTTGATATAATAAACGCAGGAGATATAAATGGCTCCACTGCATAACGATTCAGAATACTTTTCAAGCAAATTAGGTTAAAACAAAATTTTCTCTGTTAACAAAACTTATGTAAAACTGATTTATCAGTAACACGTTTCATAATACATACAGTCGTGGCTGGTTATTGATATTTGGAGTGTGTATGTCCCTGTGTATATACACACATATATAAATATAGACACAAACACATACAAACATAGGAACACACTTACACTCACACGCATCACATAGGAGCACGCGTGTGCGTATGTGTGTGTGCGCGTGTGTATGCGTTTGGAGAAAAGGAAAAAAGGAGATACATATATATATATATACACACACACACGCACACACACATATATATATATATATATATATATATATATGAACAGATATATAAATGCATGC
>NC_068994.1:9751793-9754066 GCF_001194135.2 Octopus bimaculoides
ATATATATATATATATATATATATATATACGTACATACATACACATTCGTATTTAGAGAAAATGGAAGAGATACATCATCTATCTATCAATCTATCGACCTCTCTCTCTCACTCTCTGTATGTATACATAGATAGCTTTATATATACACATACATACACACACATACATGCATATATATATATATATATATATATATATATGAACAGATATATAAATGCATGCATCAAACATCTCTCATTTTCGTATGCTATGCGTGTGCGGGTGTATGTGTGTCTATGTGGACGTGACTTTAAGTCTGTTATGCATGTTTGTAAGATACATTGAAGTCATTAAGAGAGTAATAACAAGTCGTGATTTAAAACAGCAATAATTAAATATCGAGAATAAATACTTTAGTGTATTTATTCTCATCTCATCTCATTTTATATTTAAATTCTGATAGTACATTTCACCAAATTATTATCGAGAAAAACAATCGTAATTGCACAGTCGATTATCTACACGGCTACATCAACCACGCTTTGCTAGTAAGCAATAATCCCGATTACTTATATAGCATCAGAAGACAAGAAACGGGGGATTTTTTTGACAACTTAATTTTCTGTGTACTTTGTGCCATGGTAGAATCTGTTCTATATGCCACAAAAGTTGTTTGCTGGAAACCCAGGAATTCTTAAAGTTCAGTATCTCAGGGACAGCATGCAGGTTAGTCTACTTCATATTCACCAAAGCCCCGAGTCTCCACGAATACACATGTAAGTCGTTACAGAATGCAATTGTTGACATGCCGCCGATCCATGCAAAAAAGTTATTGCCGAACTGTGGATATCGAACTGTGAATATTTCCAAGCTCCCAATATTTAATGCTTTAATTTATAGGTTACTCTTTTACAATCCACGATAACTGTTCCTTTGTAGTATAGCAGTACTGGTGCGGATAGCAAGAACTCATATACCAAAATGCAGATATTCTCAATAATATGAAAAAATACAATTCATTAATGCGATATTGCACTCTAGAGATGTTGTTTATGATATGAGAGCCATAATCATTTTGTGCAAATGTGTCCAAAACATAGTTGACACATGAATATGTATATGACTATGGTTGTGATGGCAAAAAGCTGCATACATACATACATACATACATACATATATATACATACATACATACATACATACATACATACATGTATACGCATATATGTGCATGTCTATTTCTCTAACTCTCTCTCTGTTTATATATATATATATATATATAATCCAAGAAAGTTAAGAGTCGTGAATCCAACCCAGTAAGGGATAATATCTATTCAATATACTGCCGGAAGGATACCCAATAACTATTACACTAGTGATTTTACCAAGTGCAATAAATGGGTGCGGGTAAAATGAAATTTTCCCTTAATTTATAAATCCTCCCATTTTCTTATTGCTATACACACACACGTGTGTGTGTGTGTGTGTGTGTGTGTGTGTATACATATACGTATTTATATATATTCAAACGAATTAATTGTGTGTTGGTGGAGACTTGGAGCATTGATGTATATGAAGTAGAGTGACTTGCATGCTGTCGTCGAGATTCTGGACTTCAAGGACTCATAGGTTACCAGCAAACAGTTTTTGTGGCACATAGAGCAGATTCTACCATAACTCGACTGCGTTTTCATAATCTCTCTTGCAAATGGTTGAAAAAAGCCAGCAGTTTGTCTTTGCCTGTGGTGTTGGAGTTGGTACAGAATTTTCGAAACGTTACTTGGGTTTTCTTGAACGGCCTTAGAGCAGAGATCTACACTCTGTACACTTGCTTGCAAAAGAACAGTGTTAGGAAGCAGATATGTCTCAACTGGCATGTTTTATATCATATGCTTATATTGTATCCCACGTTTTCTGTACTCTGTACAAAATCTCTACTTTGTAAATCGTAACTACATCCAAAGTCTTCGTTGTAATAGTGAATGATATTAACATTATCAGCGTCAATACTATTTTGAAATTAACAACAGTTGCACCATATCCAGCAAACTTTTTTCTTTTTACTATAGCTTTGTATTGCTTGAAGTAATGTACGCTATTTGGTTTCTCTTTTTAAGAACCAGATGATTATTTACTTTGTTTTCTTCTTGTTTGGAGCTGAAGGAATGCATTTGCTTTCTGCCGCGAGGCATTCCAACAAATGTAGAAAAAAAAATACACAAAGCTTGGCATCCTTGAAATTGATGGTTGCAGGAGTCTTTCATAACGGAACTATATATATATATATATATAT
>NC_068994.1:9754610-9761012 GCF_001194135.2 Octopus bimaculoides
TATATATATACATATAGATACATATGTATGCATGTATGCATGTATACATGCATGTATCTATACATATGTTGAAATGTAAACAACGATCACATTGAACGCTGTAAAATGTTGTAAAATGCAAAAGAAGATCGAAATATCGAGAGTTAAAAGCTTCTGTATATGCTTTAACTTGAACGTTCCCATGTATATGAACAAAAAAAAAAAATAATAAATAAATTTCATGACCAAGTTTGGCAGCTACAACAAAAGATGGAAGGATAAAAACATAAACAAAACAACAAATGCCACTCAATATCCTACTTCAAACCTTCCGTGCTCTGGGAATAACTGGATCTTAAGGAGATCTCAGTAAATATAAGGCAATGACAAGTATATATCACCAAGAATCATTCAGCGGTATCATACGTACTTGTAGAACAGAGGTGCAAGTGTACTGTCATAGCCATGTGTTCTCTGAAAGAGGGAAGGAAGAGATCACAATCTATTAGAAGGTATATTCATGCGATAAACAAAACAAGGAGAGTGTTACCGCTGCTACTTCTCCTACTAATGCTGCTGCTAATGTGATAATATTGCTTGACTGCGCTGACAAATAGGAAGAGAAAACATAAAGATGCATTCCTACTTATTATCAGAAATATTTACCGAGCAGGTTGAGCACTGACACTCGAAATATTTCCTCTTTAACACAGACGCAGAACGAAGGTTCAGTCACATTTCAAATTTATTCGCTTGCATGGGACTTCTGTAAACGTGGTAATCCAAGATGGACTATGATGAAGGCTGTCCGAAAATGGCTACCTTACTTTAAAGTATTTCAGAATTAAGATACCGCCGTTCGTCAAATCCAAGGTCTTACGAAGGGAAAAGAAAGTCGATGGAGGAAATAATGGACGAAACAATGGACAAAATCACTAAGGACAAGAGGTAAATTACTTTCTCTCACAAATTTCAGAAGGACACTTCGTTTAACTGCCCCGATCTAACAACAAATTAAAGAAAAGAATCTTTCCCGATATAGTTCCGAATTTGTCATTAGCCATATTTAAATTCCGAGAGGTAGTCAGTAGAAATTCTCCTGGGGGACAACGATGTGTAGATTTCTTTAGGTCAGGGCCTATGTTGTTATGACTGGTGTTTCATGATTTGGTGTTACGATTTGATGTTATGATTGGTGTTTCAGCTCACGTGGTTGTAGAATGTTAGCTGAAAAAAATCTTAACTGTTTATACAACGATGGAAAAAATACAGTTAGGGTTCATAAGATCGATAATTTTCTCGCCGATAAGTAGGCGAAATAAATTATATCTTCGAAGCAATGTGCGATGTGATGACTTGCTACTAACTACCCATTATGATGGAGGGATGCAACGACACTTTGGATATACTGAGATGTTTCCAGTTGTTTCAAATAGTTGCGCCAATGTGCAAATTTCGACCATACTTGGAGTAATACATAGAACAGGCGACAGGATCTTTTATAGACTCTCAGATAAACACGTGACACGATTTTGATATGTGTAATTAACCTAAACGTCATATTTCTACTGGGAACCGGGACCTGACACTTGCATATTACGTTTGTGTCGCTGAGTTCATATAATGAACAAATTAGAAAGCTAGAGATGAAAATAGAAACGAGATAGACGTAAGAGATAGAATGAGCGTAAATATTAAAGAATCAGTAAAATATAATAAACAAGTAGTAGAAAGAGTCATTATGAGTAAATTGATCTTGTAAAATCTGTCGGAAGGGGATCTATAATCGAATTAGTGACAATGAGAATTGCACTTGAAACTGTTCCCGAAATTAAATGCTAAACACGTGTACTAAGGAACCACGAGTTTCAAGCTTTTCGATGGCAATTGAGAAATAATACAGGATTTGACAGACTATGTAGGCGAGTGACATCAAACAAATATAGGTGTTTTTAATACTTCAAAGAGAACTTTATCAGTAATATCTGCATGAACGGTCGTATGGAGACAGTCTGCTTGCGCGTTTCGCTCGACAGAGATCCATAATTTTCCCTCACTTATCATTACTGCATGTCCTACGTGTTCACTTCTCTTGATAACTCTGTTCTGCAGCTGCCAAGATATAGAGAGAACTCCTACTTAAGTGGTTTCGAGAAAAACGACGCCGCTAAAAAGGAAAGAATTTGTCGGTAATTTGATGACAGTATCACTGACAATCGCTTTGTTACTGGTCAGAACATGTTAACATCATTGAACAGATGTAATTACATTCAATCATTTTCAGTAAAGAAAAGCCTTTGTTGCAACCAAGGTCGGAGGATTATTATACTACAATCCGGCTAAATTTTCCTCGGCCCAACACTATTCTGCAATGAAGCTTTTGAAAAAGAATACGTTTTTAATGCAGGGACAGAATACAAAAGGATGTACATTAGAAAAAACAAAACATAAAAATCACATGGCATAGTTCAAACCGAAATTCAGTAACGTAGTACCAAATATTATAAGCAAGAGACCAATCAACCTAAATCAGCTACAACACCACAAGATACCGAGAACACACTACCATTTTTTTTATACATTGAGAGATCGACGCAAAGCGCTAACATCATGTACAAATGCGGCGGATCAAATCCACAAGAAAGGTTAAAGAAAATTACCTGAAATTACCGATAATTTCAGCTAATTTAATCTTAAAAAGTCAGTACCTGAAAAATGCGTACGTTAAAAGAACCGTCAGGAGGCCAATAACAATGAAGTAAGCAACGAATTGTCGTATGAAATGATAACTTCCATATCCATAGACATCGGCTTAACAAAAAAATCATTAGAGACGTAGATTTAAACGATAGAAAGAGACAAAACATAAAGAAAAAAAGACAAGCGAGAAATATCGAAAACAGGCAGCTCTCGCGTGACGATTATTACCGTACGAAACAGGATGTGCGAGAAGTAACATCGCACCTATTCAGTTACAAAGACTAAAATGTTCTAAATCTTTTCTCGAATATTCTATTCATCTTGCACAGAAAACTGAAAATTTCCAATGGTATGGGCATATATATATATATATATCAGTTTATCCCCTATTTCATTAATACTGTTTTAACCCAACCGCCTCTACGAAGTTCTTGCAGTAAATCTACGGGTAACAACAGGTAATCGAAACTGTGCCTGTGCTTTACTCATCATCGTACAATTTCTCCATTAATATATATTTATATTTAGAAACGTACATGTGTGTGTATGTGTTCGAGTATGAACATATGTATTATGGCAAATATATTGAATAGTACGCACATGAAATTAGAAACACACAATGAAAAGTATACACTTACAAGCACATAAACATATTTGCTTCAGATTTATCAGTTAACAATAAAATAACAGTGTGAAAATTAAATAAAACTGCCATAATTGTTACTTCCCCGTATAGACAACGAGAAAATAATTATAGTATAATAGCATTTAAAAACAATTTTGATTGCGTGTACTAATATAGAAATTAAACAACGAGATATTACAAAGATGATGAGTGATTAAGAAGCAGAGATAGAAAGAAACAGAGAGGAAATTGGAGAGCGAGTGAGGAGTAACGGATAATGAAAAATATATGTTTAGAAATTTTATATCAAATATGTGGTTATCAGACTTCGAAATCAGAGGATTTGGGGCATTAATAATGTTCTCTTCGACAGTTATTTCATTCTTCCCCATTTTTTGTCTGGAAAATATGATATGCACTATCATTTTTTATATATAATTATAGCCATAGAATTTCATTTTACTATAATTATCCATACAAATACACACGCAAATCATTGATGTGTGTGTGTGTGTGTGTGTGTGTGTGTGTGTGTGTGTGTGTGTGTGTGTGTGTGTGTGCGTATGATTGTATGTGTGTCTCTGTGTGTGTCTGTATGTGCATGTGAGAGGGAGAGAGTGTGCGTGCGTGAGGGCGGGAAAGCGTGTGATATATGTGTGTTTCCTTTAGTACGTATATTGAATGTATACATATACATATAGAGTGAAAGGGAGAGAGAGACAGAACAAGAGAGAGAAGGAAGGAAAGAGAAAGACAGAACAGTAGGAAGGAGTATATGCAAGTATATGCAAACGCACGAACACACACATATGTCAACATGCACACATGCATAGGCATATATATATATAAGCATATATATGTGTATACATACACATTTGTGGGTGGGTGTGCGTACGTATGTGTTTTTAGGTGTGTGTATATATATATATATATATATATATATATATATATATATATATATGCATATATATGATTTATATAAATAGATAGATAGAGAGACAGACACGTAGATAGACAGACAATCAGACAGACAGATAGATTGATAGATACATACATAGATATAGACATACATACATACATAGGTACGTAAATGCACACACACACATACGTATATATGTTTAAATGTATATTAAAAATACTTATATTTACATAGTAATATATGTGTGTATCTATGATTATATATTTATATATATATATATATATATATATATATATATATATATATATATATATATATTTAGTTATTTATGTTTGTATGTATACAAAAAGAAAAGTTAAAAACACACTGATATCTATATATGTGTATATGTGGTTAGATGTATATATCTCTCTATTCAGTTCTATACACTTGACTGGATTGTTGCTAATACAAACATATTGACTTCCATTTAATAATATATTTAGATATTTATAACACAAAATTCCGTGTTTCCAACACTATATATTTACATGTTTATTCTCGTTTTTATTATCCCTTTATCAATAATAGCTTTTCCGCTCTCCATCTCCTACCTTCTCCCTCTTTCTCTTTTCACACACCTTTATATATGTGTACAATGCATATCTATGCATCCCTCTATCTATTTTCCTCACAGTCTATCTTTTTATCTATCTATGTTTAAATGCTTCTGTGTATATGCGAATCTGTATTTGTGTGTTTGTGTGTGTACATAAATATATGTATGAGTGAGACCGTCTGATGTTTATGACATATTCGGATAAATTTTTGCGGTAAACATTCCGCTTCTCTGCGCTGTGATGTGAAATTCTGTGATGGTCAACCTCGCCTTTCGAAGATCATAAACATATATAAATAGAGAGTGGCCATAAAGTCACTAAAATTCACCATAAAGCCGATATTGCTCATTGGAAGGAGGCTGATAATCAACAAGGCGGGGGCAAGATAATGGTGTGGTTTTTGGCACAATCAAGTAATTGAACCATTTTATTCTGAGGGCTCTGTGACAGGTAATTCATATCTAGACATGCTTGGCAACAAGATGATGCCTCACGTGCATTAACTTTGAAGAGGAAATCCAGTCTGGTTTCAGAAGGATTGGGCTACGGCCCATTATGCATTAAAGGTTCGTGATTTTCTGAATGAACATTTTCCAAGAAGATTGCTCGGGCATCGCGGGCGAAGTGACTGGGCATCACGCTCACGAGATTTATCTCCCATTGACTTTTTATTCTGAGGCTACATTAAACCCCTTGTGTATTCTGAAAAGATTCGTGACCGAGGACATCTTCAAAGAACTGTAATTGCGGATTCCGATCTATTCATTACTGCGATTGTTTTCGGCGAGTCTTTCTATGATCTTTTGCGACGACTATGATTGTCATTGGAGGAAGCGACTGCAACAAATTCTCCAAAACAAGTCAGAGATCTATTTGCAGAATTTCCCATTCAGGGTTAGTTGCTTAAAAGCTATATACATGTATGTCTATAAGTATGTATGTATGTACGTATTAATCTATGTACGTATGTATGTGTGCATGCATGTCTGTATGTTCGTATATGTGCGTTTGTGTGTAAATGGAAGCTGCTACATATTACAATTGAATACGGTACCTCATGATTGCGAAACGAACTTCTTAACTTTAACGCCATAAGTGCTTCCAAATCTGTTTATGTGTGATTGTTCAAGCATTAGTATTTGTGTATATAAGTGTTGCTTGCAATTTGACCCCGGCAAAACTTTGGATACATGTTATTCTTAGCTTCGACGCGAAAAATATTTCCATCCTAAAATTTCGTTGTAAAGTCTAGGACGTTATTTACGAATCGTTAAACCTGCATATTTGAAGACAGGAAATTAATGTCTGCAAGAAGTGAGACAACGGTAGTTACAAATACAGAGAGAGAGAGATAGAGAGAGAGAGAGAGAGAGAGAGAGAGAGAGAGAGATGGGGGGGAGAAAGGAAGAAGGAGTGGTTACGAAAGAGAGAGAGGAAAAACTTGGGTGTGAGAGACAGAGAGAGGGAAAGAGACTTTATGGGAGAGTCACGTGGTGAAAACGTGAGAGCAATGTTGAGGGGGGTAGAAGAGAGTTTCATTTCGGCGAGAAGAGAATGAAAGCGAGAAAGAGAATGAGCAG
>NC_068994.1:9761734-9762692 GCF_001194135.2 Octopus bimaculoides
ATATATATATTGGACATACATATATATATATATATATATATATATATATAATATACATCGTTTTTTACGTATATTTTTGTACATATGTCTTATATATTATATATGAACGACAATGTGTATATGTGGGTATATGTATATACACACACATATATATGTGGTTAGCATGTACGTTTATGCATATGCATATATGCATGTATGCACAGATGTGCGTATGTATGTACGTTTTGTTACAACACGGAAACTCATATGCAGGTAACAAGACAAAACAACACAAGAGAGGGAGGTTAGACAGGTTAGACAGCTTTATGAAAATTGAAGAGTGAGAAATAAGGGATGTGTCGATGAGGTTTGATGAATAACCAAGTGCACAAAGGGTGAAACCAATACTAGATTAAAGGTGCCAAGAGGTACGCAGACAGAGAAAGAGAGAGGGCGTGTGTGTGTGTGTGTTTGTAGGGGTGGAGGAATACGGTGTTTGTGATTGCGAAAATGACTGAGAAATGTTGATAGTAGAAGAGAAATTGCGAGTGTAACTGAATGAATGAGAACGAGTGTCAAAGAGAGTAGCTGGAAAAAAAATACACATCGTCTAACAGACAACGAATTCGTGGAGAGTGAGAAAGACTAATGATAAAAACGCGTAATCGTACAAACACGTTGACACATAGATAGATAGATGGGAGAGAGAGTTGAGGGAGAGAGAGGGGGAGAGAGGGAGGGAGAGGGAGAGAGAGAGATAGATAGAAACAAAGAAAAATAGATTAATATATATATATATATATATCATCATAAATATACAGGGATTAGCAATTGAGTTGCTTCTCCAACATACTGAAAATTTAGAAATAGCAGTCAAAGAACTACTGATTCTATGTGTGCCATAAATATCGCCATCCGCTTTAGAGAAAAAATTTGTAGTTTAGAATCAGTAGTTCTTTGACTGCTATTTCTAAATTTT
>NC_068994.1:9763156-9765048 GCF_001194135.2 Octopus bimaculoides
TATATATACGCATATATATATATATATGTATATATACCTATATATATGCATGTATATATAAATATATATATATCCCTATACACTCATATATATATATATATATATTCATATATATACATACACACGCATATGTACTTAGACATACACTGCTCATATGTGTTCAAGCATTAACATGTCTCTTCGTGTTAATTTTCTGTTTTGTTTTTTGAGTTTTTTATGAATGATTCCTTATGTTTACATCTTATTTCTTGTTCTGTTTACTTGAAACAACAAAAGTATCAACAAAAAGCAATGTTGTCTTCATATATATAATATTTGAAAGAATAACTCTTTTCCTGCTGCCCATATATATATCTATATATATATATATATACATACACACACACACTATAACGACTAGGTTACCGTATTCGGTGAATTTCATAGCTGCATTAGAAGTTTAGGTTAAACAGAAAAGCTATTTATTTAAATTTTATATGAAACACTGTCTTCAAATTTTGGCACAAAGCTCGTAATTTTAGGGAGGCCGATCAGTCGATTCCATCGACCCTACTTTTTAACTGGTACTTATTGAATTGATTGTCGAATTCGAAGTTATTGGAGTTCAGAAATCAAATTGACTTCAACAAATACGAAGAAGTATTGTATTCCATATTGCTGAAGCAGATTTGTCTTTACAGTCTATCAGAAAAACTCTCTACGTCCAAAAATACGAGGCAATGATGAAAAGTTCCTGAGTTTGGGTAAAAAGAAAATATAGGTGGATGAGTTATTAGATTTTACTCAACATATTCCCTTCTAAGATGCACACACTTATTGCAGCGGTCCTTCAGTTTTTCTAAGCCGTGTAAAAAAACAACTCGGTAGGTTGAGCCCCCAACCACGCATTTCACGATGCTCTTAAAGCCAGGAACGTTTCAGAAACCACTCATCAATCAAGTGTGCCTGTAAGCTAAGTGAAAATCACTCCGAACAACGTTGATTTGGTTTCCATCTGAAAGACCAGCATCTTAGAGATGTGTCTTCTACTACGGACAGTGATCGACAAAATTATTACGTGTGGAATTATAAGGTAGCTCATCGAATGCGCTACTGTCTTTCTTAGGTGATATTTCTAAAACATTCACGCGATTTAGTACTTAGGTGACGTTAGCGTAGTGTTGAATGTCGTTTATGGAAAACTTTCTAGTAAGATCTTCCCGCTGAAGAAAAAATTGTTAATAATCCTACTATCATTGTGGACAACTATGGAAATAATCAGGAAAGGGCTCTTCATGCTAAGATTAAACCATGAGAACAAATTTCAATTCACTTTTCTCCAAAATTCACTCCATTTCGAGACATTATAATTTTAAATTATATAAATACATAAAAAATAAAATTGTCTAAAGATTTATAGAGTAAACAATATATTTCTTGTCGCGGAGACAACAGATATGCAGAAAGATATATTTGGAGGGAAAAAAATATTGAAACGAAACAAATACTGTCTAAGAATGATGTTCAAAACAAAGGAAACAATATGAAAAAAAAATTTTTTAATGCATATATGTTGCAAATTAAAGTAGGAATATAAATGGTCTCTCGACAAAAGTGTTAATTTAGATAACTATTAACATATATGTTGCTTACATGTATATAGATATAAATTTATGTATATACTCAAACATGTTTACACTCTGCTACACACACATACATACACATGCATACATACTTATATACAAATATATTTGTGTGTGTGTGTATGTCTGTGTCTGTGTGTACGTACAATATGAGTATGTGTGTACGTGAGTGAGTGGATATTAACATAACACCATATTTATATCAATTTATATACTACATGACAGTATATATATATATATATATATATATATATATATATATATATATAT
>NC_068994.1:9766445-9771115 GCF_001194135.2 Octopus bimaculoides
TATATATATATATATATATTATATTTTCAACGAGAAAATTCAAAAATAAATGAAAATGGTCTTGAAAAAGAATAAAGTGAAACAATAACTGATTTAACTTTTATTAATAACGTGTCTCTTCATCAGTATAAAATGTGCAGCACCAATATGATCCAGTGAGAGGGACACAGTGCAATGATTCGGTCTGCTGAATATACCAACCAAATCCCTATCATATTCCACCGTATTATGCAATATGGTGGAAATATGATTCCCTTTCTCTTAAAATAGCATGGCGTATTTGGTAATGAATTATTAAAAGAACTTTAGCTTGAAATGGATATATACTATAGACAATATGGCCTTTGGTGTATCGAACCTGAAGACGGGTTGTTCATAGACAAAACGCATATCTTGGTTGGTCGTGCAGCTGTAGTTGACTCAAAAACAAGAAAAAAAGCCGCCATTTCTATTTTTTCAATGTTGAGAAAAACGTAAAAGTTTAACCATAAAAATATGTATGTATAAAATATAAACTGGTCTTTTCATTTTGCCTGACTGTTTATCTTGTCCCCGTGAGACGTGAAATCCTTAGCAGCAGTGAGCTGCAATTATTAATGTGGTCCGCGAGCAGAACAAGTAGTAAACACATACAATGTTTGTTCTGCTATGAAATTAGATATGACTGCGGCGTCTTCTTATCAAACATGCTCTTTGATATTGATCGTGTTACTAATGCGTGTGCGCTACAGCTTTAACTTCAAAAGCTTCATACATGGTATAACCTATATCTCATTGACGCTGTGATAAGAAAAATATCTATTTGCTAACGGTGCGCATCGAATTATATTGGGGCATTGATATAGATTTGCTATAACTTTGTTCTAGTCTGTATTTTTTTTGTATGTTTTTAATATCTTACTGGCAGATAAGTTAGATCATAAGATTTAACTGCCTTAACTAAATCACAAGCATAAAATGTTTATACTCTTTATTAAAATAAATATGAGATGCCTTTTTTGCATATAACACCTGTATAGGAGAAGGTAGGTAAAGAAACGGGCGTTTATCTGAGTAACTCGTTATACGTGTCAAACTTTCAGCAGCTACGCGCACACAGAGAGTCATACACACACGCACATACTCATAGATATGCAAACAAAGACATACACACAAGCGTGCAGATAAACACTCAGACGTAGCCAGAAAGCTGAACACACTGACATAAAAGAGTATGGAGTATATTTTCGCAAATGTGATATAGCTAAGAAAATAAGTATAGGTACATAGTGCTGTCAAGGCTACGAACAAAATCAACCGAGCATCTTCTTTGATAATTGCAAAGGTTTTGTGTTTGAATTTCCTCAAGAAATTCAAATGTGGTTTCCCTCCTGCATACTTTTGTGTATTTTCAGCAATTCAACTTCTTACACCTGCGTAGAAACAGGCATTGTAAGTTTCTACAAAATTATACTACACATTTTCGACGAACGCTTATATAAAATCCTCAAAGATGTTATCATATAATAGGACCGTATTTCTTCAAACGCGGAATGGTGAAACGAAATATTTATCACGGCGGGATATGAACTTAAAACTTATAATAGAGGGCTTAGACGAAATGTACTCGCTTACTAGAATGTCCACTTACTCGATGTGTTGTACAGCACAGTACATAAAGTATACATTAATAACATACTCTATAGGGAACATCACAAACCTAACTGGATACATTTTCGCGGTAAGACGAAAATTATATTAGTCAATCTGTTAAATTATGCAAAAAGGACTTTTGTAATTGGTTCATTCGCTTTAGCTTTGTAGGGGAATAATTTTGTATTTATTTCTAACTATAAAAATACAATTGTATTATTTCATAACAATAAATTCATAAGAATATTCCATTCTCACACACATAAACGCTTAAGGATTTTACGTTGATCTTTTCAATGTGATATCGAATGTAATATTAATAAAGATCAGACAGCAATATTTCTAATATCAGAAAGACGGCGTTTCAAATAGATTTGTTAAGATACGTACAGATACGTACAACACAGAAGTTGCTAGAAAGAGAGAACATTTAAGGAATACATTCATATAATATTTATTCATCGAATATCACTGAATATGTAATCAAGAATGTACTCATAGAAAATATGTTACGGTAAAACTATCCAAGTTACGAAGGGAAATGGAAAGAAACAAAGATTAAAGATGGAACTCATTCAATATTTGTTTACTGAAATAATAAAAACAGAGAGTGAAGAGAAATGAAAGAGGGAGTGTGAGAGAGAGGGAGATAGAAAGAGGGAGAAAGAGGGTTTGTTGAATCTATTCATAAGTTTTTGTTGACATAAGCTTTAAACTAAAATGTACACGGAAATTACTCCGTTTTATATGTTTCCCTAGTTTAGCTTGCGGCCATATTGTAGTGTGTGTATGTATATCTATCAAAATGAATACGATATAAACTTCGCATTCTTCTTTCCGGTATCACTTTTAGCACCGAATACCGAGACGAACATTGTCACGCATTACTGGACACACCTAATAATAGCTAATGAATGATGATTTGAAGTACCTTATAGTTATAAGCATCTATGTCGTGTGTCCATTTCTGTTACCGCTGTACCAGTGAGAATCTATTATAGTTTTACTTGTTTTCAAGCAATAAGACATTATCAATAGAATCGCGGCCAATCTGTTTCGTATTTGTTTTACTTATTTTGAAGTGAATAAAAATAATTGAATTCCAATCACATATTATCACATCAGGCTTAATCAAATCTCTTCTGTATGATCTCTGTTGTGTGATATAGAATTAAACATTAATTATGAAAATTCAGTAAATCAGTAAATATTTTCTTAATCGAATAAGATAGGCACAGCTTTTCGAATCAGAATAATAACAAGAGAAGAGATGGAGCAATGAATGTATAAACAGAAATTTTGTTTATTCAAGTACAGGAGAGATAGTCAGACAGACAGACAGATAGATAGATAGATAGGTAGATAGATAGGTAGGTAGGTAGGTAGGTAGGTAGGTAGGTAGGTAGATAGAGAGAGAGAGAGAGAGAGAGAGAGAGAGAGAGAGAGAGAGAGAGATTTAGTTACAAATCGGACGGTGAATTCAGCAACGCCATCTGCCCAAAGCAGCTACTCTGTGTTTATGAAGTGCAATAACCCAGAATCTAGTCCACAGATGTTGGGTTGCGCTAGGTGGAAGTACTGAGCTCCCTGTCCGAAAATATAAGGACACAGATTGTGTGTCGTATACCCAGTTAGAAACGATGTTTCTTGGGGCTAAAACAACAGTAGCATAGTCCATTTCGAGAGAGCCACATTATGTTTGAAGGTTATAAACCTCATTAAGAGATAATAAAATATATGTATTTCTAATCGGTATATTTTTACTACCTCTGACGAGATTCATAATGATTTTAAATTTCTAAATTATTTATCTAAAGATTACTGAATCGAAACACCTGTCATAGACGTTGTCATATTTTATAATTAATAATTAATATTTTATTAATTACCTCTCCATTTTCTCCTTATTCATGTGAGTATATACACACACACACACACATATATATATATACTGAAATGAATAATAACATACAGCTGTTTCGTTTTTAATAGAAGTATAAGAACATTACTCCATTACAAATGACCGTATTCATCAGATGGAAAGTAATTTTACAAACTGAACATCTCAAGACTACAGCCGGAATATGGCTGGAGTCTGTCGAAGCCAACTGCGTCCTTTCTGTATACTTGAGATATTTTTTTTGTTTGTAGAATAATTGTTCGTAAGATGATTACGGTCTTCATAATGTAGTAATGTTCTCATTCTTCAATTAAATATGATACGTAAGAAACAGCTGTAATGAGCTGACAACTATCAATCATATGTTATTATTCATTTGATTATAATACACCAGGGGAACTTACGACGTGTTGGACGCCCTACAGTATACCAACAACGTACTATTCAATGTAACGCGTGATTTGGACCATCTCCAAGATGCTCAATACTCATAGGGCTGGTTTTCTTTGTGGACACAATCGGAATATGCTATTTAATAATTACCAACCATGGGCCGGGGCCACAGGTTTATTCAACCCTACCTGATGCATATCTTTTCAAGTACCTGATTGTATCTGAATCCTTATTACATATATATATGTGTGTGATGTACGCTCACACACACGGACATCAGCTAGGTTCACCTATTTCTTGAGAATAGGTTCATAACCCCCAAATATTGAATCCAAGGTAAGTCTACATTAATTCACATATTTGTTTTCTTGCGACGTACCTTGCATTTACTTCACATCGTTTTGGTCTTACTCATGATCCTTTATACCACATATATATATATATATATATACCCTCCGGCTGCACCTCTCCTACCCACGGATTACACTGGACCCATCTTCTGATTGGAAATCGCTTCAATATACCACGACGTCTAAAAAACTTTTGAACTTTTCCACTTTTGTAAACCTCCTTTATCATCCTTTTTTACCTTACTTTCCTTCACCTACCGTCTCTTCGTACTCTGGATGTTCCTAATCTGTCTTCTCTAATCTGCACCTATTACTTTGTATTCTTCTCCCTCCCTTTCTTTTCTCCTCTCGTTTCTTCTCTCCCTGTCACCCCATTTCTCCCTATTGTCCCATCT
>NC_068994.1:9778310-9779770 GCF_001194135.2 Octopus bimaculoides
CGTTTATTTGTATGTTATTGTCCGTACGGTAATATTCTTGTTGCCACTATATTGTTGTCTGATTATCTTTAAATATCCTGCTATCGTTGATAGCTCCGCAAGACAATGACTTTGAAACGTCTACCTTGACGGTAACTCGAACTCGTAAATATCACGTAACTGAGGACTCGTACAACGACTCTTCTACTTTATTACCTACATGGGGCTTACAAAGAAGGACGATACAAGGACAGACATATAAGTGGGGGAAAAAAGAAAAAGGAATGGAAAAGACGGATAATGAATAATGAAACATGGAATGAAGGCCACCCGACCCCACATCAGAGCAACCTCATTTACTTCTTTTGACACACTTTTTTTTACAACATTAATTTTTTAGAAGTTGTTATTGAGTCCAAGGTGATGAAAGGCCACCTTTGGTGGTAGCTTACTCACGTCTATCCATTTTGCTATGACCACTATCTTCACTGCGATTTTTTTCTTTAATGTAATCCACCCTTCGATGCTTACTATTGCGCGTTCTACGCCCTCAGGTCAATGTTTACATTTTGTAACGTCTACCGGTACATGACACGGTAATCTTCAAGTTTAGGGGGATAAAAAAATAAATAAAAATATTCAAGGGAAATAACTGAACGACTTACCAGTATTATCCGTTTTCTTCTAGCTGTTTATAAATAAATCACACCCTAACCCTAATCCTAACCCTAACCCTAACCCTAATCCTAACCCTAACCCTAACCCTAACCCTAACGTCAATCAAATCACGTGTGTGATTTATTTATAAACACAGATGTACGGAGAATACTGGTAAGATGTTCAGTTACTTCCCTTGAATTTTTTTTTATCCCCCTAAACTTGAAGATTACCCATGAGACTTTATTACACTTCTTATTCTATTGCTATACAAAATAGCATACATTTTTCTCTCTGATCTGTTTTTTCTTCCTTTTGGGGAGGTGATGGGGGAAACGGGCTCCTGTGTGTTGGTCATTGTATCAGTGTCGGGAACGACGGTGTGAGGGTTGGCGACTGGAGGGGGAAAGTGGCACGGCGTAGAGCAGGATGGGAGATGGGTAGCAGTAGGGTAGGGGTTCACAGTTTTGCCTTAATTTCTTTTCTTTCCGTATACATGTATGTACGTATACGTATCTATATATGCATATATAAAGTTAATTGCAGAATAAAACCGTTAGGTCATCGACTCGAAACGCCGTAGCCCACCAATGACCACATATAAGAAGTACAACATAGACCACAAAAACCAAATTAGTAAAGGGAGGTAAAATTTTTATACGTAAGAATAAAAATCGATTAAAAATGCAATAGAATAATATAAATAAATAAATAAACAGCGATTAAAAATTGATTAAAAATATTAGAGACTGGTACAAATAAAGTAGAATAAAAATATATATATATATAGAAAAAATATAGAGAAAAAAAATAAAACATAGGGA
>NC_068994.1:9781817-9782084 GCF_001194135.2 Octopus bimaculoides
GGGGGGGGGGGTGTATGTATATACAAAGTAGATATATGTGTATATCTTCTGTAGAGGCTGACGCTTGTTTTGACATCATTCGAGTCTTGTTACAATAACTCTGGATGAATTTATCTCAACAGACATTCATTGCGCATGTATTTATGTAAGCACACGCAAACACACACACAAACACACACAAACATACACTCACATAGACACACACACACATATAGTGGAATATATATATATACACATATATGTATGTATATATATATATATATATAT
>NC_068994.1:9783191-9786034 GCF_001194135.2 Octopus bimaculoides
CCTCATCATCATCATTGTCCTCTAACGTATTCTCCTGCTTCACCTTTCCCTCATCTTCATTCTCATCCGCATCCTCATCATTGTCCTGTAACGGCTCCTCCTGCTCTTCCTTTTCCTCACCATGATCATCATCACCGTCAACATCATCAAAAGCATCGCCAAAAATCATCATCATCATCATCGTTAACATTAACGTCATTGTGAACATCATCATTGCTACAATGAATATCTACATCAACTTTCTCTCCATCATCATCATCATCACCATCATCACCATCATTGTCACCATCATCATCATCATCGTTATCATCATCTTCATGATATTCATCGGCTTAATCAATATCCTCATCGTCGACGTCATTGTCAATATAGTTATCTTCATCATCTTAATTCGCATCACCTATATCGTTATCTCATCATTAATATCATCGTCATCTTCATCAGCATAATCATCGTCGTCGGTCTGGTCGCCACCATCATCATCATCATCATAATTGTCATCGCCAACGTCAAAAGCAGTACTGAACGTAATGATATATTGTATGTCTCCGCCCACATGATGTCCTAACAATGCGAAGATATCAAACATATGCAACAACAAATTCGCAATAACATTGACCAGTAATAACGGTCATTACAATGACCAGTTATAACGCTCGAAGAAATGCTTGGCTGTCTAGTTTTTAAACACTCTGACGAGGTAATATGTATGACAGATATGAAAGTTTGCGGCGAGCTGGCAGAAACGTTAGCAGGCCGGTGAAATGCTTAGCGGTATTTCGTTTGCTGTTACGTTCTGAGTTGAAATTCCGCCGAGGTCGACTTTGCCTTTCATCCTTTCGGGGTCGATAAATTAAGTACCAGTTATGCACTGGGGTCGATGTAATCGACTTAATCCCTCTGTCTATCCTTATTTGTCCCTTCTATGTTTAGCCCCTTGTGGGCAATAAAGAAACAAGATACGAAACTTTGCCTGCCCATCATCTTACACGTATTCTTACATCACTGCCTCTGTATTTTTCTTCAAGTTGAGCAGCCTGTTCCACTCTAAAGATCCCTGAATAAGGATTATTTAAGGATGTTGAGCAAAACACCCATGTTTCCAAAGGTGAATTATTCAAATCCCCCAAAATTCCTCTCAACACATGGCTATGATGCTCCCCCACTACATCTGTACGTGATCAGAGATGCACATATCGTCAGCCACCAAGGGACATGCTCAACTAGTTAAGGGCAAACAACTGACAGGCAAATCTGTGGTATTAAGCAGAATATTTGCTGTAGCCCATCTTTTATACCAAGACAAAACAATATACATGATTATCATCATCATTATTATTATTATTATTATTATTATTATTATTATTATTATTATTAGTATTATTAGCAAAAATGATTACGTGAATGTTAGCAGTAATAATAACACATCAAAAAATAATTGTGAAGTCGAGCAATTCATTACAAGTATTTAAAATGCTATGAATTGTTTTATGTCTACAATATTAATTTCCTAGAATATAATGACAAGTTTTAAAATTGCAACCATAGCAACAACACTAAAAAAAATAGACACATCGGAGTAAATGTTTCGAAAATGGTGGTTATTTGTTTTTGTTTGTTTCTCTGTATGTTTTTTTTTTTTTTTTTTTTTTAGAAAATATTGAAATTAATAAAACATGTTATCATATTAAAGCATGCATTTATATGAATGTCTAATAAGTTCCATATTAAATTGACAGAAACAAATATATTAACTCACACGAGATTCAACTAAAAACGTAACAGTGATAATTACATAGCTACTGCTCTAAACCATTCTGCCTATTGAAAATAGAAGGCAGCTTGTCTCAAATCCTCGATCATCTCCAATAGATGCCCCATGTGTGGAACCGTGTAGCCGAAACATGGAAATATCCGTCGCGTAATTTGTCCTTGTAATCCAGAGGTGCTTTAATTTCCCGAGATATACCGGCACATGAGGGCCAGTTTCGCGGTTTTATGGTATATATATATATATTCCTCACCTGGACGGGATGCTGCTACATCACAGGATTATACAGTTCTATATTTAAGAGATGAGGAATTATGTACATTATTTACATTATTTACATTTAACGGATATGCCTACGGGCATATGGCATACTGGTTAAAAGCGCGGGCTACTAACCTCAAGATTCCGAGTTCAATTCCAGGCAGTGACCTGAATAATAATAATAATAATAATAATAATAATAATAATAATAATGATAATAATAATAATAACGTTGAAAAATACCTTAGGAATGAGAAGCCAGACTCGAAATTTCCCCAAGACACCTGATGAAAGGCTGGTGAGTATATCAGCTGAAACGTTATGTTAACTTGCTAACGTTTCTGCCAGCTCACCGCCTTGCATGAGTGTGTATGTACACAAAGGCATATACACACACCTGCACTTCTTTAGGTAGGCATGCACGCGCTTATATGAATGCATTTTTTACGCGATGCGACCAATAATCAAAAAAAAATTTCTGTTCTTTGTCTTACATTCAATGCATTCGATCAAATGTTGAAGTTATTCGACATTCCATAATTCCATTGTAAATAGAAAATAAAACTTCTTTGAGAAAACAAACAAAACAATTCTTCTTATAAAAAACCATTGTTCAGAGAATTTAACTATGAACCGTATGCGTAGGACGACAGGCAGGTGCATACCTATATACATTCCTATATACACATATCTGCATATTCATATAAACATCCATCCATCCATCCATCCATCCATCCAACCATAAATTCATGAAATACATACATATCCATATATATATATATATATATATATATATATATATATATATATA
>NC_068994.1:9786044-9786359 GCF_001194135.2 Octopus bimaculoides
TATATATGTATGTATATATATGTATATATAAATATGTATGTGTATATATATATAGATATATATATATATATATATATATATAGACATATACATAGAAACGCACATGTGTCTATCCACACATGCATACATCGACACTCGACACATAGCTAATCATACTTATACATATAGACATACGCACTTATATGAATACATATATCTGCATGCAGGTATACATTCCTATACACACATGCATCGATGCATAAATACAAAATATATACAACCACACACGCATGCATACATATATTAATATATGCATACACATATGCATTCCTACAG
>NC_068994.1:9791278-9792937 GCF_001194135.2 Octopus bimaculoides
TATGTGCGTGTGTGTGTGTGTGTGGGATTGTGTGTGTGCGTACGCATGTGTGTGTATGCGTGTGCTCGTGTGTGCGCTCACATGCACACACTATTCAGGGATAGAAAATATATATGTGTATGTGCGTGTACAGAGAGAGAGAGAGAGAGAGAGGTTGAATATATATCTATATGTATACATAGGTATATACACGTGTGTGTGTGTATGTGTGTGTTTGTGTATGCGTGTGTATTTATGCATACGTACATTTACAATTTCCATAAAAATATTGGTTTCAAATTTTGGCTCAAGGCCAGCAATTTCGCAAAGAGAATAAGAAGATTGCTCAACGTGTACTTATTTTGTTGACCCCGAACGGATAAAAGTGAAAGTCGATCTCGGCGAAATTTCAATTCAGAAAGAAAAGACGGGCTGAACTGAACCATAACTAATCTGCACATCCTCTGATAATTTACGGATGATGATTCGTTGATTTACCCTCACAGCTGCGCACATTTGCGATGTTTTTCTCAGTTCTTCTGATTGCAAGTGTCTCAAAACTTTCGTCAATATCGACATTCTTTTGGCCATCTGAACCACTCGTACACGTGTGTGTGTCTCATACACTCCTCTCCATACACTTTCTGCATCTTCGCGTAGACCTCTGAGCAGGTATCGTCAGGACAATTTTCTATCTCATGGCCAATGCGATGATCAGACACTACACACATTCCTTTAAAGTACTGCTGTAAACAGGGGAGGTGAGCTAGAACGGTAAAACGTAGTGCACGTGCACAGAAGCGTTCGAAGTCCAATCTTTGGCAAGCAGCTTCCCTCTGCATGCTTTAGCTTCGTTACTATGGCAACATTGCCGATACTTATTGATCAGGCCTTGCATACCTAACAAGAGCTGTCACGTCCCTAACACTATAAATATTATAGTGTATGTTTTATGCTTGTATTTGCGTATATTTGTATGCCTGTAGATGTATTTAGTATTTAATATATAAAAACGTATGTGTGTGAGAGTGCGTAAGGGGTGGGGGTGTAAGGCATTGCAAAATTGTTTGTATTTGTGCTAGGTTCACGTATTAATCGTGACCTGATACTTCACTAAGACCACCATCATCCCTCTGCTACCAGAAAAACTCACCAAGTATTTATTCTAAAGAGAGTTCATTCTCAGAATGGAAAGTCCCAAACCGTCATTTTTCATTGGAGACAATTAATATATATTGTTCTAAACAATTTTACAAAATCGTATTTCCTCTAATCAGATAAAATGATGTACAGTGAAATATTGATAAGAGAGACGAAATATAGTATAGGGAAACGGATAGGAGAACGGGAGGGAATTATATACGTATCAAATAAGATTTGATATGAGATACAAACAGAAACTTTGACCGGCAGAAAGATAGGATGTCAGACAAACAAGTAGACAGATAGACATATAGATTGATAGATAAATAGACAATAGCTAAATTGATAGATAGATAATTAATAATATATGGATAGATAGATAAATTGGTAATTGCCAATAGATACAAAGTTAGATAGATAGATATCTAAATAGATAAATAGATACATTTCTTTTATTAGCCACACAGGGCTCAACGAAGATGGGACAAATACAATGTAGAGCTTTTCTTTTTGGGAGGGGGAAGGAAGGAAAAAAAA
>NC_068994.1:9799002-9805614 GCF_001194135.2 Octopus bimaculoides
TTCATCACTTGTCTGCGTTCATGCGGAACGGCATTAAGTGTTTTCGCCTCTGGCATTAGGAGCGGGAAGTCGGCCTCGTTGAAAACCTTAGCCATATTCGTTTTAAAGAATATGGCTAGGAACGAGGAAGATATGTTTGAATTTTTGGAAATAAGGCTCTAAATAGAGCTATTTCCGATTTGAAAAATATATGTTCACGAAGTATTTTGTGTTATACACAACTTATACAAAATTTTAAAACAAAATAGGTCTTTTAAGAGGTGAAAAATGCAACTTACATGGGAGCCGATGTGTCTACCGTCCGTCCATGATGTTAATAGATAGATAGATAAATAGATAGACAGGCAGAGAGACAGGCAGAAAAACAGGGAAGCAGACAGACAATCAGACAGACAGACAATTAGACAGATAGACAGATTGAGGCGCAGACATGTAGATAGACAGACAAACAGACGTACAAACAGGGGGATAGATAGATGAAAGTAAGAAAGACAGACAGACAGACAGATAGACTGATAGATAGGTAGATAGATAGACAGACAGACAGACAGACAGACAGACAGACAGATAGGCAGGCAGACAGAAAGACATATTAATAGATAGATAGATAGATAGATAGGTAGATAGATAGATAAATAGATAGATAGATAGATAGATAGATAGATAGATAGATAGATAGATAGATAGATAGATAGATAGATAGATAGATAGATAAAGCGTGATAGACGCTAATAAAGAGAGCATGATAAAAAGCGTAAGAGAGAGAATAAAAAAAAAACTAGAGAACAGGTTAAAGATAGAGACAGAAAGAGACAGCCGAGGCGGGAAATATCATAAGATTTATTGGTGAAACAAAATTCTTGATTGTTTGCTCTTTTAAAAAACATTAAAGACTAACGATATAAAATTCATTTGTTCATCAGACAGAAAGGTAAATATTCTCAATAAGTTGTCAAGTTATTTATTTCGTCCAATATTCTCATAATTTGTTTGCAGCTAGGGTGTTAGAAGTATAATTTGTTTTTCTTATTAATTTTGCCGATCACCAATAGTTTCCCAAGTGACCTAGGAATAGTAAGGTAGTATGAAAAGCGAAAGTAGAGGAGACAGAGAAAGGGAGGAGAGAAGAGGGAGACAGTGGACGAGGAAAAGGAAGAGAAAGACATTAATGACCCATGTATTATGTATTTAATTTGTTTTTTTTTATTATTTACACTCTTATTGCTACTTATTACTGTCCCGGTCTTTTTGTCTTTTCATAACATTACTTGCTACTTTATTGATGTTACTGTTTCATATATATTAATATAGATAGATAGATAGATACATGCATACATACATACATACATACATACATACATACATACATACATACATACATACATACATACCTGCAGTGCTCGGACTGAAACTAAAATGTGTATATTATAAATATATATATATATATATACTTTATTTAAAAGCAGCAGAAATATAACAAAAAATGTTACTCGGACAGAATTCATATTTTTTTCCATCCAAATGATTGTGAAGACTAAGGAATAAATAATAATCAGATGGGGGCAATGTCCGGCGGATATGGTGGGTGTGGCACCGTTTCCCATTGAAACTGCTCCAGCCTTTGGAATGTCATCATCCCTGTATGTGGCCAAGCATTCTCTTGATGGAAGAACACCTTGCGTCTTGAAACCAAAGAATGGTTGTTTTGCTTCTAGCACTGTCTTAAGCCGCTCATGTTGCTCGCAGTAGATCTTTGTTATCGTTTGGCTTAAACGTTCAAAGTGGACTAAACCTGTTATATCTTACCAAACAGATAACAACACTTTACCTTCTTTAGCCTGGGGTACCGGAATTTCTCCTTTCCCTACCCACTGTCTTCGGCACTTGACATTTTTATAGAGAACCCATTTCTCGTCACCAGTCATTATTCGGTCCAAAAGAAGGTTCATTCATGAGACATGACAGCAAAGAAGAGCACACATTCACACTTTGCGCGCGATTAGACTCGAAAAGTTTGTAAGGAACACATTGACCCAATTTACTGACTTATCCTATGGCACACAATTGTCGATGAATGGTTGAATGACCAAATTCAAGTGTCTTGCTCAAGGAGCTGCCTTCCAAGTCTCATGATGTTATTAGACCCATGTATGCAAACTTGTTCAAGTTATAATCCGGATAGATTATTCATTGGAGGAATATGAATGGCTGTTCTATAGAAGCTGTTATTCCTCAACATATTAAAGGAAGCTTTTCTCTGTAGGTACAAAAATGACCATAATTATTTCCCTAGGTGTATGGCTATGCATAGTTACAAGTAAGCATTTCTTTTGCCGTATACGTAAGTAGATATTCCTATATAATTATGTAAATTCAGTCCATCACCCTAATTATTCTAGAAACATTAGGTGATTTAAATAGGAACCGCATAACTTGATATTATATAGAGAACGTCACTAATATTCATAAACGTCAAAAGAGCACGAGGCATATTACATGATATAATACACATTATTGTACAAATGTACATACCATTGCCGTCAAGATTTTCCTAAAGCTTCCTAATAAACATCAATTCGTAAGCAATAGCTATCATATTTCATAAGAAGATATTTCATCATTATCACAACAAATTTCAAGAAAACTTTCCAGTACGAGTCAACTTATGGAATTGCTAAATCCTTCATATCTGTTGTCTCAAACTTGTGTGCTTCTTCTAATCATAAGACGATCTACAAACAAAAGCTATCGGATGTAGACGGATAATTCGTTAAAAGAAAATGGCAATACATGAATACATACTGATATCGGGAACGACTCCTCATCACGTTGCTATCGAATACGTATCCGCAGCTTAAACACTAACAGTATCAATGATTTAAAAAATCGTTCCTCTGGCCAAGATATCTTCAACAACGACGCCCCCTACTACAACAAGGCGCTGGCATCTAGTGCGTTTAAGGACTGTATTTCCTATACGCCAGACCCTAGCACCCACAAATAGAAGCATTGCCAAAACATCATTTGGTTTGCACCACCCTTCTCATACAATGTCAAGACTTGTGTGGGAAGGGTATTCCTCAGGTATAATATACACAGATACAGACATTTATTCAACTGACACAATCTAAGGGTCTCCTTTAGTTGTGAACCCAACAAAAAAATATTTTAACTAATGCCCACAAAACACAGGAGGAGGCAGGTTTCTCTTGCAGGGTGTACAATGACTGCGCAGCAGATGCCCAATGCGAGGACGAAGGAGTCATCTACAAGACTATGGTGACACCTAGACCGGCAACTACATTAGGAATTCAGTTTGGGATATTTATATATATATATATATATATATATCCCAAAATGAGTTTAAAGGCATATATATATAATCCAGGCAGTTGCTGTCTTTTCTAAGAAATCGGTTCCCCGTGTGTGTGGTGCGTGTGTGTGTGTGTGTGTGTAAAACGGATTAAAATCAGCTCTAGTAATCTAAACATTATCGTTCACACACTGCTTGGATCAAACGCCCACAATCAGTGACAACTTCCGGGGAAATCTTCCTACAGGATGCCGTGTGTTAAAGAACACTAAATGTCTCCAACCAGGTGAGACAACACATTCCGAAGTCATCGAGTATGTGTGTGTATGTGCGTGTATGTGTGTATATGTGTGTATGTGTGTGATTTTTATATTAGAGCATGTTTTCATTTTATGCTTTTATCAAAGTGTGGCACTTTTATTTCACACAAGTGCATTTGATATCTCATATTGATATAAAGATTCTGAAGTGGAATATTGATTTCATTTGAAAGGAATATTTGATAGCCAGCCTTCTATAATGAGATTTGATAACTGTCTATGTATTTTTGTGAACTTTATACATGGGAAGCCTATCTCTAATTGAATATCGAAGTATGATATTGTCCTCTAAATCTCATTGCAATTTCTGAACGGTATTGTTGAGAAGTGAATTACTGTACATACTTCAATACTTCAAGTTCAAAAGGAGATTATTTATGTTTTACAGATGTTCTTTTTTCCCTAAATATCCAGTTTCTCTTATCCAGTAACTTTGCTACATCAATAGTATCAAGAATGCTGTTTCATTTTCCCTGTCTTTCATGTGTAGCCTATTGAGATCTGCTATCCTGGAGGATTATATTTTTAAATATTAAAGATGAAAACTTTCCACGTATTCTAAGATATAAATTATTCACTACGACGTCATTTAATGCGTTGGGTGACTTTATGTAAATAGGAACTCTTCAAAAGGGTGAGATACTGGAGACAAATATGAAAAAGATAGTTGTGTCTTTATCTCCTCCTTGTGTCTAATATTATCTCTCTAAACTGATGCATTACTAATTATCTTCACATGCAGATTATGTGGTTAGCATTAGCAAACATCTTAATGTAGATATTTTCATTTATATCGGAATCCCTGGGTTTATGCAGAGGGACACAGACGAGTTTTAAAACTTTGATTCCAAAACTGTTTGAATATAAATGCTTACATTATTTGTTCCGAGGTCAAAACACAACTTAACTAGCAAAAATAACATATGACCCATTATTACCTAAACTGTGACAACTGTGTATGCATTTATTATTAGTCAAGAATGTAATGCTGCGAGCTGGCAGAATCGTTAGAACGCCGGGCGAAATGCTTAGCGGTATTTCGTCTGTCTTTACGTTCTGAGTTCAAATTCCACCGAGGTCGACTTTGCCATTTATTCTTTTGGGGTCGATAATCTAAGTACCGTGTCGGACAAAATGCTTAGCGGCATTTTTCTGCATTGTACTTCCTGGGTTCAAAGGTCATCCAGGTCGATTTTCTTTCATTTCATCCCCCTGGACTCGACCAGTTGAGCAAGACATTCGATGTAACTGACCAGCCCCACCGACACCAGAACCACCACCACCGCCACCACTTACTTTCAGGCTTTATACCAATAGTAGACAGAACTATTTGTGAAGAACTTAATACATCTAGAATCTATAGAGCTTGGAAACATTTAAAGGAACATCACGTATTATACAATAAAACTGACATTCGACCACTTTACGTCACAAGACGTGAAGATATTAAGAGAGTGTTGAGTAGCAGGCAGCAGTACTAAGTTGACAGTTGTCAATGTTGTTCAGAAGAATTCCATTTCGCATGAAAGAGGGAAATACACGTTTGTGGATAGTGGACTTGCGAAAAAATAGTAAATCGCTACATCAGCAATATTCAAAATTTACTTTCACCAATTCCAATTGTCTTTGAACTAAAACTAAATCAATAGCCATGGTTAAAAGGTAAGGTAGCAGAATCATTAGTGCGTCTGTAAAGTACTTTTCGGTATTTTTTCTGGCACTTTACGTTGTTAGTGCAAATGCCATGGAGGTCAACTTTGTCTTCGACGCGCCTCGTCCATTGAAATTTCAGACCTTGTGCCTACAGGGGAAAGAAAAAATATATATATTGATGGAAAAATAATTTACGAGATATGTGCGCGCGCGGGCGTGTGCGTCTAGTTCAAATTTATAGAGAAACAACGACGAAGACAGGTTTTGGAACAATAAGCATATATACTTGGTCTTATAAGGATTTTTATATATTTCGAGAGAACGTGAAATAGTGGACCAGTTCTTTTTTGACATTGGTAAATCTCGAGGCAAATAAAACAATAAAATTCGTGAGTAAATATCGTGTGTGTTTGCCTTTGTGTGTGTGTGTGTGTGTGTGTGTGTGTGTATGTGTGTATGTGTGTGTGTGTGTGTACCATATGTGAGAAGAGAAGATCAATAGTCAACCGAATTGATAATGGAAGGAAATTACCTTCTTATTTTGTTATTTTGTCAGAAATTGTCTACAAATCTTTGCTCACTGTATATATAAGAGCGGAATGAAATCACAAATATCAACATAACAGAAAACGTGACACCAACATAAAAAATATAAATGTTTTCTGTTATACATTAGACTTATGATGTATTCTTTGTATATATTATAATGTTTGCTGATTTTTGTAACTTAGGTATTTCATTTCAGGTCCCTTCGTTTCTCTGGTAAACTTCAGTACGTCTATTCAACTAAGCCTTAACAGTTCTTGAGATATCAGCTTCCACCATTTTTCTTTGTCCTCTACTGGATAGAAATATATTTTTTCTCGGAGTTACCTTTCTTATTGTCGCTCTTCAGTTTTTTTTTGTTTTTTTTTCCTTTAGTGTCGCTAAAATATTTACATTTTAAATTGACCTCAAGCTTTTTCTTATTGTGACCTCACATACTCCACTTTTCCAACATTTGTTTTCAATTCTCGTGAATATACATTTCTATTATAAGATATATAATGTCTCAAGAAAGAAAATCTTCATCAAATATGAAGTGATTTACTTTTTTCTTAATTTCCATCGGTATCTTTCTTCGCTCTCTCTTTCTCCATTCATAAATTCATATATCTATATATATATATATATATGGGAGAATATACAAAAAATAACAACAGACGAGGACAGGTGGTGTAAATAACAAAAGTATATATTAGTATGACGCTCGGGAATACGGAAAGTCTTTGACGTTTCGAGCTACGCTCATATATATATATATATATATATATATATTTATATATA
>NC_068994.1:9806115-9807155 GCF_001194135.2 Octopus bimaculoides
ATATATATATCTTTCAAGTAAAGATTGTTGTTTGCTAATATGATATGGCAGTGCTGGTTATGTTGGCAAACAATCTTTACTCCAATGTTCTGTTGCTGAATATCTCTCGTTGTGAGATTTACAAATAGTACTTTTCTTATGCCTCTGTGTGTGTGTGTGTGTGTGTGTGTGTGTGTGTGTGCACGCACGCGTGTGTTTCTGCATACTCTCCACCACCAATTGACAACCGTTAGTTACTTTTTACGCCCAATTACCTAGCGCTTCGACGAAAGAAAATAGTAAGTATGTATTTGAGTTGTTTTTTTCGATTAAATCCATCAAGGCAGCAGCCATCTTGGTTGCAGTCTAATAACTTATACAAGTAAAAGAAGAAAGTTAACAATTTTATAATTCACCATACACAAACATCATAATAAATTAAAATAAACTTTACCATGCAACATACAAAAACAAAACAAAATCGGTTATTATTTTGTGTCCAACATGAACACCTTAGCTAGTAGAAAATATTTCTGAGTCCTCACAACCGGAAGCGGATATGAAGACTAACCAGAATCGTAGTTTTATAGGAAGAGCCCTCTTAAGTTTTATGTATTTGTATAAGGGAAATTTTGAAAGAATTATGCGTGGAGCCGAATGCAAAACTGTGATCGATTAAAGAATTCCCGATGCTATTTAAGATAGTATATTTAAGCTGGTATATTTTAGATCTAAAATTTTACAGTTTTCAAGAGGAAATAAATAATTAAATAAATGAAAGAGAAATAAGATGTAGAAATAAAAAATAATTACATTTTTCAACACCCGCAGGGAAATGCTGTAAACTTAACCACTTGCTTTAAGAATTCTTGCATCATAATTTCTGATATTCGATTTACTTGTGTTTAGTTCTACTAATAAAACATTATTAAAACCTGGTCAGACAAAAAAAAATTTAATTTAATAAAGACAAAAGTGAAAATTACCCAAAATAATACTAAATTACAAAAAATAATAATAAACGCAGAAAAACAAATTAATTGAAAGAAAAATATAATACC
>NC_068994.1:9808139-9809218 GCF_001194135.2 Octopus bimaculoides
ATACACATATTCATATACATATTCATATACATAGATATATACATACACATATTCATATACATATTCATATACATAGATATATACATACACAATGTGTGTGTCTCTCTCTCTTACACACACAGGTTGGTCTTGGTTTGCTAAATTTTAAGGCGGCCGGCAATATATTACATATACCTGTTATTACTGCCAGATCAAGCATATTTAGGTGTTTGATAGATTCCAATGTGTTGGATACATCACTATTCTTCATAATTAAAATACTATTCAAGTTAATGATTTGTTGTTGAACTTTATCGACGAGCAGTATGTACCCCTACAGATTGTCATTGCTTTCGCTTCGGTCATAAATTAATAGAAAATTGCAATAATGTTAATGTAATTAAAACGCTGATGTCACCGAAATGAAAACAAGACGTAATAAATCATTTTTAAATGTCATACAACATCGTGACAATCACAATAAACAGAAATCGAGACATCATAAAATGTGAATAAAATATTCTATAAGACAGAGCCATAGATTAGCCAGTCGGAAAAATCAACATTATCAAATAATTGATATGTTATAGATTATTATATACTTGCTGACCGCGTGCCGTAAATAATGACGACTAATTGTAGTAATTTATATATAAATAAGGTACACATACTTTCTAATCACACATACAGACATTCAAATATTTCCCTTGTACACGCACACACATACACACATATATTCACGCAGAGTTAAAACGCTGATTTTCTTTCACCCCTTCCTTTCTTTAATATTGTTTTCTCTCATTCCCTCTCAGTGAGGGCTATTACTCTCACTACTTCTCCTTCACTGAATTACTACTTTCTGTCATCCTCCGCGACGGGCGTCATTCAGGACAAATATATATATATATACACATAAATATACAAATATATAAAAAACGCTACGCTCATTATTATTTTAGGAGATATTTAGATATGCTATGCCCCTGATATGCATGTAGGCACTGTTGTATATAAATTGCTCCTCATGAAATTTTCTCCGCTAAGTTTCTCTTGTTCAATAATGCTAATGATGATTTTAGAGTGCACACACAAACACACAC
>NC_068994.1:9809374-9811554 GCF_001194135.2 Octopus bimaculoides
GTTGTATTCCTCACTTGGGTGTTATAAGATCTTTTTTCATCCGAGTGACATGAAACAGACCTATAAATGTTATCTATTCTAGAATTTATACTGAATAGGCCACGTATATTTTAGAATTCCTTATTGTGCTGCGGAAAAAGAAATGAAATATAAACGATCTGAGAATATCGCAGCAGAAAGAATGCTAGTAAAAATAAACTGCAGGCATACATCTGTTTTATTACAAGTGTAAATAGCTGGATACGTTAATAATGCTGGCATCACAGTTTTATGACCTTACATTTCCCTACGAGCAGAACCATTCTTTGGAAACAGACAATTGTCTGCTACGAGCAGCGGGACAGACGTTGAGCTATCCTAATTAGCCGCTTTGTGTCGCTTAATATAGAAAATGATGAATAATATAATACATATTATACTATTTTATATACGTAATGCCCACGTTCTTCTGGATAGGGACGTTAAGACTTATTTTACCCCAAGTTCAATGTAGTACAATAAAATTATGAAGACAAGTACAGTATTTGATGCAGCGAGGGAGTCAAAAATCAAAGGATTCTTATATTTTCGACAAGACCCATTGCAATTAATTCCGTAATTACAATAACACCATGCAAACAAGTTAATCTCTGATATGAATGATTAGAAGAAATATCCAAAATGATTCGTATCGTCAGATGACTACTGATTATATTTTAGAATGTTTAATTAAATGCAAACCGTCTATCAAGCTAATAGTTTATACAAAGAATGTCGTCTAACCTTTAAGATGCCTGATTAATTCACCCTACTAAGACTGATGTTTAATTAATTAGTAAAATAATCAAAATTACATTAATGATACAATTCGCAAAGGAAGCTAATTTACGTTAATTGAAATATAGGAGTATAATAATGATGTGGCTTAAGAATTATATTAATAAAACTCAATGCAAACATTTTGTTAATTCTCGCGCGATATACTACAATATCGAAGTAATTATTCACCAGATATGAACCATTTGCCAAAACATAGAAGATAGGCGGCATGATTAATTAAATTATAATGCATTCCGGTAAAGAAAAAAAAAAAAGAAAAGAAACAACGTTACAGTTCTAAGAACACTTTGCTTCACGTAGAACAAAATGTAGCCCCCTCGGTTGATTGCAATATCGGCTCTTTCGATATTGCAGAGTTGCAGGAATATGCTTGTAGGACTAGATATGGTTGTTAAGCTTCATGAATTCATGCCAAAAGTGATAGGCGTAGAAATATATATCCAGTTGGACTTATAGCTCCATGACGCGATTAAACATCAGTGCAGTTTAGAGAAGAATTTAACAAAATCTTTAAAACTTCAGACTTATAGTAGCAATATGCATATAATTGAATAGCGTTTTTATTTAAAATTTTTATTGAACCTGAATAAAAGTTGAAATAGTGCATACGATTGATCCGTGACTACAGGGTACACTTCTTGAAAATTGAAAACTCACAATATACATATATATATATATATATATATATATATATATATGAAACTTGCCCAAGATGCCATGCAGAGGGAGGGAACGAAACCGAGCCCATTAGGCTTGGAAGCAAAATTGTCGACACAAAGTCAACGCCTACGTATATACACTTTTACATTATATGCTGCATATATAAGAAAATATGTTGTTATTCGATTTGCCTGAGCACAAGTGTGTCAGTATGTGTCTTTCTCAAGGAGAAATATATACTTCAGTGTAGGACTTCCCGTATAATATCAACATTTTCGAAAGCTTAACAGAAAAGTCAGACACAATGGTATGAATAATGTAGTGCATTGAAACTATTCTTGGTAGATTCGTTTTCTCAAGCGTAAGAGTGCGAGGAAGTGGAATCTTGGAAATGATCATAAATGTGGGTTGAAAGTAAAACGTCACCTTTGCTATATCACTTGCTCTATAACTACTAAGACAGCACCACATAGAAATGTTTCACCTTTACAAATTGTTATATATATATAAACGTAGGCTGAAACAGTTACGGATCTGGCCGTGGACATACATACCTATATACATACACAGGCATACGTACATGTATAGCCACACACAGAGATACATGCATATAAATACACACATAAATATATACGTAAATATGAATGCATGTATATATGTATATATGCATGCACATATAAATATATATATATATATATATA
>NC_068994.1:9811616-9813860 GCF_001194135.2 Octopus bimaculoides
ATATACATATATATATATGCAAATGCATATACATATATTTCTACATATGTATATAACTAGTGTGTGTTTGTTTCTCTGTGTGTGTGTGTGTGTGTGTGTGTGTGTGTGTATGTGTGTGTGTGTGTGTGTGTGTGCTTGTGCGTGCTTGTCTTTACATGGCCTATTAAACTTCACCTGCTAGACAGATCTCCATACAACGTCAGGCACAGATTTGTTTCCTTGCCTACGGCATTTTGCTCTTATAGATGTTTGCACAATATCTATTTTGGTTTATGAATGGACGGCTTTTAGGAAGCATAGTTTCTATCGTTTTCCCTTTTATCTTTTTTTTACTTGTTTTTGTAACTGAATTGCGGTCAGTCTGAGGCTTATTCTTGTTTTACATGCGCATTAGATCTGTTGTTTTTTTTATTTTATTTTATTTCCTCCTTTGTTTAGGCGGCGCACAGACAGAATCATTTGTTCACTGGGCAAAAATGCCTCGCGACTTTTCATCCGTCTTTACCTTTAGAGTTCAAATTCCTCCGAGGCCGACCTTGCTTTTCATCCATTCGATGTAAAAAATAATTCAGTTAACCACTCATTCAAAACATGTGGCCTTGTGCAAATATCTGAAAGGTAATTACCTCTTTATTTCATGCATATTTTCCCACAATCCGATTTACACTTTGCGTTCACAATATTTTATCAATTAAGTTTGATTAGTACAATGTACTTACGAGATCACATGCAAAATCATACATGTGTGTGTGTGTGTGTGTGTGTGTTATACCCAGGGCATAAACTGCATCTGCTTGAGACACTCATTTGTGAGAATTCCAGAGACGTGATATCCCTTTAATTACCATTACTCACTGGGTCGTGAGTTACCCTTTAATTACCATTACCATTACTCACTGACCCAGAATGGGTTAAATATATTTCGCAGGGCTAGAAAAGCTCATTTTACTTCTGTCTAGCCGTGGAGTAGGCAGCTTTTTCGAGGAGAAACACACTTCGGACGAAGTTTGCACTTAAAATAATCCATGTCGTCTTCTAAGGAACGATCTCCGCCACATATTTTATATCAGACAAAACACGTAGCATCGTGCCTGTAAATAATCTATATACGTCAACTATGATACATAAATGTATATTTTGAATGAAATATTGCTCCAATTCCGAACCACGAAATTTTTTCCAGTCGGAGGCTTATTCGCAATGTCAGTTAATGTACTTACGGTTTTCAGTATCGGAGATGGTAGATCCTATCTAACTTAGGTTTACGAGTACACGATTTCTTCAAGCCCCAGAATGGTGAAAAAGCATCTGGTGTTCAGCTAATTATTGATGTTGGGGGAACTTTTCGTCACTCCTGATGGAAAACGTTTGTTTTAACACACCAGGAGATAAACTGGTGAAATAGAGACAAAACAACGACTTGCAACGAATCACATATGTCCGTGAAATGTGATAGTTATATGTAATCGGCCATGACGGTTTTATTTTGGAAGAACGTTATAAAGTATTAAGTATAATTGATGCGAGGAAAAGCTGTTATCATATCTGTTAGACGTATTCATTAACTAACATCAACTGAATAAACTTTTTTGTTTGAAGAACGTAACAACGGAACTGTCTGCATCCCCCCCTTTTTTGTTTTACATCTCTTTCGATATCTAAAAGTGATGGATTGTTTATGTGGAGCAGATTTTAGCGCATGACCTGACACACATTGCTTCAGTATTCCTGGCAACCTCAAGATTTTCCGAGTTGTTCACAATGGCGGTGGGTATAACGTTATCGGCGCTACGGGACTTCATGTAAATAACCCGAA
Organism: Octopus bimaculoides; assembly: GCF_001194135.2. Classification (NCBI taxonomy): domain Eukaryota; kingdom Metazoa; phylum Mollusca; class Cephalopoda; order Octopoda; family Octopodidae; genus Octopus; species Octopus bimaculoides. The sequence continues at coordinate 9,813,433 of NC_068994.1, forward strand.
TAATATACGGAGATTGTGATTGCTGTTGGGACAAAGGTTTAGATGTAGAGTAGATTATTATTTAATGCATTTTCCTAAACTGAATTCAAGTATTCTTTGAGGATATAAAGCAATAACTTTTTGATTACCAAGTGGCTCGCATTTCTCGCCGTACAATGTATGTAAAGAAATATATGGGATAATAAATATTAAGAAAACTATATTTAAATTTATGTATTATTCGATTTTGATGTTTTCAAATAGCCTCGTGGCTTTTTTCGTTATTTGTTTAGAACACAAGAAAAATACAAACATGCATACACATACAGAAATGTGTTTAAAAGTATGCATATATACATACAATATTTATACGCATATATATGCATGTGTGAACATATGCATGTGTGAACATATGCATGTATATATTTATGCATATATATATATATATA
>NC_068994.1:9814531-9815736 GCF_001194135.2 Octopus bimaculoides
TATATATATATATATATATATATATATATATATATCGTATATACATATAGCATATATATTCCGCGTAACACATAGGTAGTCATATGGCTATAAATACAATAAATAAACCACGAAGAAAAAACATAAAATCTTTAAAATAATTTAAAGTTCGCAGCATAACTATGCAAACGAAAAATCATATGATAGTGAAATAAGAAATAAAATATTCAGCATTAATATTAAAATAAAATGTATGACCTAAGATGTATGTGTGTGTGTGTGTGTACATATACACACTGAATACGAGTGAGAATGTATAACGTGTGGAATTTTATTTGTGTATGATATCAAATTTTCCCATTTAAAAAACGAAAAATAATAATGATAATAATAATAATAGTAACAATAATGACATTAATAGTGATGATGATGATGATGATGATGATGATGATGATGATGATGATTATAACTAATAAAACTATGACACTTGCAATAGAAATATATGCAATATAGTATATCTATGTAGGTATGCATGCATACAAGAATGTATGTATGTATGCATGTATGTATGTATTTATGTATGTATATATGTATGTATATTTCTAAGCGTACGAAGACATTGTTGGAGAATAAAATACTGACGAAAAAAACAGTTGGTAACAGCAAGAGCTAATACGACTGTAGAAGAAACTTCCTACAAGAGGTTTTAAGAGACGATTGGCGTACAATGTCAAATTTAATTCAAATGTTTCGTGTAAAATCATTACTATACTTTAGTATATATATATATATATATATATATATATATATATATATATATATATATATATATATATATATATATGGCTGTGTAGTAAGTAACTTGCTTATGAACCACATATCTGTGTGTGTGTATGTTTGTGTGTCTTTGTTTGTCCTCCCAACATCGCTTGACAACCGATGCTGGTGTATTTATGTCCCCGTAACTTAGCGGTTCGGCAAAAGAGACATTTTCCTTCAAGGATGTAGGGACCAACCACAACACCCTCTGGGAAATGATAACTGTGGACTTTATTCCCCTGTCTGTATTCATCTATGAATATTTAATCTTTATTCTCCTATATTATTCCTTATAATTTTCCTGTCTAGGACTTTTATACATTCTAAACTTTTCTAACGACGGAATACCCGGAGCATGGACATGCTAGACTATCAGCTGGGGTATCCCAGAAACAGGTGTAAGACTT
>NC_068994.1:9816956-9818186 GCF_001194135.2 Octopus bimaculoides
TATATATATATATATATGTATGTATTCTTTTATTCTTCTATTTGTTGTATCCATGCGGCTGCCGTTATGCTGGAGCACCACCGTCGTTTCATACTTTTAACGTACGATTCATCTTTGGGTGATTTTTTTCATATCACAACTCCTGCATGTACTTTTGCCTTGGTTGTTGGCCCACTTAATGCATGAGGGAGTGTGATATCGCTGTTCCCCTCCTTGCCTCATGACGGGCCGATGGTTTATCCGAAGTTGCGGAGAGGTGAACGTGCAGTTCTTTTTTCAAGGAAATCCACGTCTACACTATATAACTATATCAATTTTTATAGAAGGAAATTGAAGAGTTGTGTGTCTTTCAAGCCTAAGCTATTGCAATACCTGGTACTGTATATAGGTGGAGAGGACTGTAGACATGTCATTATAAAACGTCATTCGTATCTATGAAGAAATATTTATGCGCAAACATATATGCATTTGTGAATATATGCCTTCCTTTATTCGCTTATTCTTCTATTTGTTTCAGTCATTTGACTACGGCCATGATCGAGCACCTCCTTTAGCCGAGCAAATCGACACCAGGACTTATTGTTTGTATTCTTTATTTAACAGTCATTTGCATAGCATATATTAATTGCCTTGATAACTGAAGAGATGCCGGTGCATGTTTCCGCCCCGACATCCGAAACTCGAAGTTTTATCATGCCAATCGAAAACCTGTCACATATTGTAATATATATATATATATATATATATATATATAAGACAGTATTGTGTACGTATGTATACAAATACAAATATATATATATATATGAGTGATTGTATGTTTATATTGTATATATTGTATAGACGTATAGGCTTCAATTTTACCTTTTAGAGTAAGTGCGTATGAAAATATCTCCTTCTGTGACCAAGATTTATTCTGCATTACATTTAGTTTAAGAGGTCGGAATAAATCTGATAAAAGCATCTATGACCTTTCGAGGCGAAAGATAAACATCTCATAACTTATAAAAGGTATACATTAGCTTCAATGTGACTCTGCGGTTTAGTAATTTGCCCAACTCCTATGTGTTTATATGTTCGAGCTCCGTTATGGCAGCATAATCGGTATGTTGTCTTCGGCCAATAAAGCCTTATCATTGATACTAGTTGGATGTAAACGTTAAGGAACGCAAAGATACGCGTCCCTTGTAGGTATGTGTTTGTCATCGTGTAAGCCTTTATATATATATATAT
>NC_068994.1:9819263-9822154 GCF_001194135.2 Octopus bimaculoides
TTACAGATAGTGGAGGATTATCAATCCGGTCAAAATACTTCATGAGCGTACTGTTGGCTTCCCAGGCTACCAATATTACTTTTTGTAAGGTCCAAGTTTAAGGTTCATCACAATTCTATATTGTAAGTCCAGAGAAACTGGTAATTAGACAGTGCTCTATAAGAAACAAGTTTTAAAATAATGGTCGCTACATATTTTCCATTCATGTGTGTATATATAGGCGCAGGAGTGGCAGTGTGGTAAGTAGCTTGTTTACTAACCACATGTTTCCAGGTTCAGTCCCACTGCATGGAACCTTGGTCAAGTATCTTCTACTATAGCCTTAGGCCGATCAAAGACTTGTGAGTGGATGTGGTAGACCGAAACTGAAAGAAGCCCGTCGTGTATATGTGTATGTATATGTACGTGTGTATATATGTTTGTGTGTCTGATTGTGAACTCAAATTCACAATCGTCATAGGAGTTTGAGTCATTTCACGCTTTGTCTCTTATAGAGACGCAGAAAAAGAACCAGTCAAAGTACTGTACTAATAGATCATTATACATATCAATGTAAACATTTTCTCGGTATAGTTTGAAATCAGAGCGTAGAGGAACGTTTCCAATCTCGTGAATATTTACGCTATATACGCCATATATGAAATCTCTATGAAAAGCTTTTCTAATTCTCCAGACAAATCGTAAAACACGCCACTAAATAAATATTAAACCAGAATGAGTTATTGAAATAGCTTATTACCTGAAACTAATATTTCATATCAGCTGATATTTTGTTTTGTATGGTTTAATGTTTTACGAGTTCGTAATTTTGATCTACATTCATTTTCAGCAGTTGAGAGAAATCTTATATTTATATCTCCAATGTAAAATTTATAATCATGATGTTTACAACATGTTTTGCGACGTCTGCCACTGAATTTGAAAATTACATTAGTCATGTGAACTTTATAATGCATAACACAATATTAAAATCACAAACAAAAATCTTAAAAATTATAAAATTATAAGAAACAACATATCCCAAACCTGTAATCCGTTGTGTAATGAATTTCAGACAAGCTAATATGATTTTAAAAATTCAGACGTAAAATTTGAAGTTGAAAAATTCATGATTGTAACCGCCAGACTGGATATATATGGACATCTATTTGCAGTCTGTTAAATATGTGTAATTCAAACAGGAGACAATCCAATAAGTTTTACACGAGACAAGCAAAAATCTACGATTAACTCTGTAATTGAAAATTCAAATATTTTATATAGAATTTAAGAAAGGCTCGGAGCAAAATAAAATACAAGATGTAAAGTACCTAAAGACTGTAATGTGACATTAGCAGTTTACACGTTTTATAGAGCAGTTATAAAAACGTATGTGACATAAAATCATTCCAGAGGCGATGATTAGTCGCGATGAGCAAACGTAAGAGAATTTCGTTAAGTTCAAGGACTTTTTAAATACCAAAGTACCTCATAACTATATAATCAAGTCTCAACACGATGATGATAATAATAATAATAATAATAATAATAATAATAATAATAATAATAATAATAATAATGAAACATATGGGGTTCTTACAGAGATATTCAGGATCTCAGATATTGAGATATAATTAAACTGCAACACAGTTTTTAACTGCATCAATATTTACTGGTGCTTTAAATTACATATCCACACACACACACACACGTACATACACACACATGCATGCACGCACACACACACACACACACACACACACACACACACACACACACATATGCGTTTAAGCATGCATATATTTCTTAAGCACATATCGATATGCAAGAGTAAGGAAACATATGCAGATGATATTGTTTGACGAAACCCATTTTGAGACAAAGGCTCAAGGCATATAAAAGTATCGATATTGAATTGCCAACAGTGGAATACACTAAAATGTATATACACTCAGGAAACTATTTAATCTCCGCTGAGATGAGAATTACTACATATAAAAATGAACAGTTCTTTTAAGAACGGATAAATTACACTTCGCCAGTTATAACAGCTATATAAAATCCAGCTAATCTATAGGTAGTGAACGATCATATGTCCCACTCAGCGGTTCGACAAAGAGGCCCTTGAGTAACTACTAGGTTTAACGAACGAAAGAAATAATATTCCTGGGGTCGATTCGTTCGACCAAAAATTCAAGGAGGTTCCCGAATATGACCGCAGTCTCACGACCAAAACAATAACAGAAGATATGAAAAGACACAACTAGATCGTTCTGAACGACAGCTCAATAAACTCACTCCTAGTCTACAGTTTTTGCTCCATAAATCTGTACGATCACTTCTAACAATAGATGACAGCACCAACCATCATAATATTATAACAACTTTACACACAGCCGTACACAATGAGAAAATTAAAACTACGTAGAAACGAAAGATTAGTGATATTTAATTGAAATATCTATAATTTCTAAAAGAGAACCATCACGTGAGATTCACATTTTCTCCTTTCCTTTCTTTCTCTAAACATCCGATAATAAATTAGTTACTTATATAACCAAACAAGCCAACAATATATCAATTTATCATTATTTCCTATGTCTGGCTATAAACATACCATACATATTCTCTAAAAGTGTTGCCCCTCTCTTTCTAAGCATCAATCTATCGGTATCTGTACGCTCATATATATATATATATATATATATAGAGAGAGAGAGAGAGAGAGAGAGAGAGAGAGAGAGAGAGAGAGAGAGAGAGAGAGAGAGAAAGAGAGACAGAGAGATACATAGACAGATATATAAAATATACATAGAGGAATAGTTATATATATATATATATATATAGATATATATATATATATAGAGAGAGAGAGAGAGAGAGAGAGAGAGAGAGAAAGAGAGACAGAGAGA
>NC_068994.1:9823292-9832432 GCF_001194135.2 Octopus bimaculoides
ATATATATATATATATATATATATATATAAAACTATTCACCTATTTGAAACTCCCTGACGAATATTGTTGGGATTTCTTTAATGTAGCAGTTGTGATATTATCATACGTCAGCGAGTCATCCATGTTTGCGGCAGGTTTATTGATACATACTGCAGAGGTTACCTGAAGTTAAGTGTAATTGGCTGCATATACAGGTGTTTATGATAGATGCTGTCAATCTGGTCAATATTAACCAATTCCGATCAGCTATCGTGAATTGAAAATAAAGCGTATTGCAAAAATATATTTCAGAGACGTGAATAGTGAACCAGATGAATAAAAATGGATGCCCATCAATATAGAGAAAGGAGAATTTTTTTCGACTATAGTGTCTGGGTCAGAGATGATCTGAGATTTAATCGATAACGTTGAGACCAACAACGATTCTATACTTCTTTGCATTACAAATATTGGTTCCAGACTTTTACAGAGATGAAATCTCGCCGAGGTGAATATTACCTTTTCTACTCCTGGGCTAGATAACTAGCCCAGGTGTTATCTAGCCCAGACAAATTCTTGGATCTGATTCGGTCTCCTTTTATGTTTATTCTGTCGTCGATTCGTAACATGAATGCCCAGTAAATCAGTCATTATATGGCCACATGTCTCCAGGGTCAAAGCTGAATTATTTAAGTAGCACCTTCTACCAGTTCCAGTCACGGCTTAGCCTACCGTCACTGAACTTATGAGGACAGTGTGATGATGTTGGTGCTGGTGTCTTGATTTGCTGAACATGCAGGACGGTGAATATTATTAAAGTGAATGTGGATTACGCGGAACCAGCTCCACTCCCGTGTCTTTTAAACATGTATTGATTTGGCGCATAGTTTTGAGGATGAAGAATTTGTATTGAGTTACCTTCTCTTTGACGTGCAGCTAAAGTGCTGAAATGTCTCATCTTCCATGGATCCGTTGTGTTTTCTTTGTGCGACCTTTTTCCGGAGGCAATTGCGATATAGCTTGTGTTTTTTTTTTAACTAACATCCATTTCCTCAAGAATTGCTGGTTGGCCTTGTACCAAAATTAGAAATCAATATAACGCATTACAAATATTTCCAAAATAGACGCTAATTTTAATATCACCAAAGTTGTTCTTCACAAAACAAGAAACAGCATTGTTAACAGAAGTTCAAATGTAGCAACAAGAACAAGAACAAGAATATAAAAATTTAGAATAAAAATATATAGAAGAGACAATTATATGCAGCATTGTTCAAATGTATTCATATTCGATTATTTCTTTCTTTTACCTCTTTGGTTTATTATTTCTAAGTTTGTTTTCTTTTTCTTTTTCTTTCCGTTTTCACGTGTTTAATGTTTCTCATTAGTTTCATAATTCCTGCATGAATTGAGTTGATAGAACATCGATTGTTTAAAGTGAAAAAAAATAAAATGGAATATGTATTTTATTCATATGAATATCTATAAAAGACAATTAACTGACGTTTTATATGTGCCTCAATGTCTGTGATGTTACTGAATATAACTCGCACCATAAAGATTTCGATTACTTGTTAAATATTTCGGCACCAATAATTCTCTGTATTCATTTATTCATTTATTTATTTATTTTCTTATTAAATTATTTTGTACGTTAACAATGTGTTGATGAGATAATCTCCCACAGTTCGTTACGATAGAGAAATTCTGTTTGGAAACGCTATTTATATATTGTGAATTAGCGAGGTCGAAATGCGTCCAACATCATGATATTCGCTTGAGAATATTTGAAATAGCCATTGTAATCTAATGATACACTTGTTCAAGAAGTTATTAAATGGATTTCCGTCTGGTTCGACGACAAGTATTTTGTTGTTTGATCAACTAAATTTTCTGCTCATTAAATTAACGTGTAAGTGGTTAGGCTTTCTACAAACACATCAGTAATATACTATTCCAATAGAATCAGCAAGACTCATTAATTGACAAGGGTGTACATTAAAATACAAAACAGACTCCATCGACAGGCTTTCATACAGACCTCACTTACAAATCTTGGTTCATTTTGAAGCAGTGGTAAAAAAAAAAACACGTCCCAGTGCCATGCAATGATACTGTAATGATTGTGAAGCAAACCTCTTAACCATTCAGAACACGCACTGTTCACAAAGGCACCAACGAGATTCATCCTTTTGTTAACATATTTCTGTCCAGAATTTACACCACGTGACTTATCGCCATTTTGACTAACATCTTCACAAATCAACAAATAATCTGTCTGCAAAATCCTTTAAACAAGAGCTAGTAATCTTATGACATTCTTTAGTCTAACTGCTTGAGTGGCTTTGTCTATGGTAACAAAACGAGATCGAAACACCGAGGCGTCTTGAAATCTTACGCAGGTGAACCGCTGAATCACGTGTTTTAGAAAAACGTATTTTATAAAGAGAGATGTTCTTCGGTGATGAAAAGCACCAGCGATTAGATATTCCAGAAAGAATCTACCATAAGATATTAAGAACGTATACGTTATCGCTTGCATTTTCGCTGCTCTGCGAGCGACAAAAGAATTTGTAAAATAACTTTGTTCTTTTAAACTCCTGTTTTGTACATATATTAATATAAAATTTTGATGGTATGTTTTAATTAAAATTACTTTACAACGAGAAGTTCACGTTTTAATATCAGAAATGATCTCATAGCGGTTGAATATTCGTAAGTACAATCTAAAAACCTTGTAAGCCGGCGTTATCCGCTACAAATTGGGGTTAAGATTCATATTGTCTAGTATAGTTATAGTTACGCTAATTCTGAAAACGAAAACTGGAGGTTTTCATCGATAAACCATTGGTCATAGATCATCTCGGCAGTTATGCTATGAGATTGACATGCAACTAAACAGATAACACAAGTACAGAAATTATTAGGTATCCTCAACTAGGGTGGAGATAGGCGATATATATTATAGTAGCCTTTGACATGGATCATTGCATCAAGCAAAACCGACGAGTTGATACAAATATAGTAATATGAACATTTCAATGTTCAGATTGATATAAACATCAATACATTCAGTTATTGGTTTCAAAGTTTGGCATAACACCAGCAAGATCGAGGGCGGGAGTGTAAGTAAATTACATCGAAGCTATCTCTCGACTGATACTTAATTTATTGACCCCAAAATGATAGAAAGCAAAGTCGACCTCGGTGGAATTTGAACTCAGAATGTAAGGACGGACGAATTGCAGCTAACATTTTTTGCGGCGTGCTGTGAGGCACATTGAGTTATTGAATTATGTATATATACACATATATATATATACATAACATAATAGGGTAAAAATTCGATATTAATTAATATCAATTTAATACCAGGAAACCAGCACGTTAAAAGAATCAGAAGGTTCAGGAAAAAAGTTTCGAGATCGTAAAAGGATTATAGTACTTGTGTACTGGACAATTTTATATACACATATACATACATACATATATACATATATATATATATAACGGTCACTGACCATGTAACATCTCAGCTCGTAAGTTACCCCATCATTTCGTTTTTGTCTTGCCACTAAATGTTTTATTATGTTCTCCCTGATGAGAAACAAGTGATAATTCCAGCTACCCCATTTTTGGTGAAACGACCCTCATCGACATGCGTTTTGCTCCATGTGCGTATGGATGTGTATGGTGCGTGTGTGTTTGTTGGGGATGTTTATAGCTACAGCGTGAATCTATGGGTTCTTTAAGTGGAGCGTATTTCAGTTTCCATCCCTTTCTACCGGCGCGACTAAGGGTGCAAGATTTTCTACAAGGGTGAGAAGGTTAGTCCACTGCAGATAAAGGTTCTTACAGAATGCTGTCATGTATCGAACTAACGGCCATACGATCACGTATATTTACCCCATCCTCTGTACCATTATGCAAACAAATACACACGCAAACACACACGCACGTACACACATACATATGTATATATGGTTAACATATGTGTGTGCGTGCATGTGTATATATACATCCATACACACCTATACATGTATATTGATAGAGACCAAGAGAAAAAAGTGATACTACGTGCACGTAACACACACTACATGCATTTCTATTCTTTGCACTTAATGTTATGTATTGTCTTATTCCATCTGTAATTGTTTCAGTTCTTTTTTCTTCTCCCTTGCATACGTATTATCCTGACATCTTCATTATATTACCATTTCGATCCACCTATTTTTTTTTCCTTTTTCCAATTCTCCCTGTAAATTGTGCGTGTTTTCCCTCAGTAAATTCTCTCAAAATATTTTATTGTTTGTTCTTTTGTATATTTTTGTATTATTTCTTTCCTATATATTTTTCTACATTTCTGCGTTGTTTAATTGAAAAATCTCTCCATTCTCATCTTGACTCAATTTTATCACACATTCACCGACTCAGAAGCTTTAATTACCTTACAGTTTTCTGACATCCCATTTCACTACTAAATACACTCCGATAAAAATGCAACAATCCCACAAGTAAAAAACGAACAAAAAAGAAACAAAAACAAAAACAAAAACTAAAAAATAAATAAAGATCACGAACTACCGAAATGTAATTTTTCTTTAAGTATATATATGTGTATGTATATATTTGTTTTCGCATTGCATTTTATTACGTATTTGTTGTTGTTGTTGTTGCCCGCACCATTTATTTCTTCCCTATTTGTTTGATTTAACTGTGTGTTATATTAGTGCCAACTACTTTCTATATCTGATGCCAGAAATTTGCCTGAACCCATATGAAGACTTTGGTTTGATTTTAGAAGAGAGAAAAAAAAAACAATAAACAAAAGCCTACTGAATCGTATGTTTTTTGTAGTTGATTGTTATAGCTTTTACCATCTTACCTGTCTTCGTGCATTTCTCGCTTTCCTGGTATCCATCGCTTTTTCATTATTTTCCTCCTTGTTTTTCATTTCCGTTCCTGCTCAGCTCATTTGCTATTGTTGTTTCTGTTAGCTCTTTTTATACGATTATTATTATTATTATTATTATTATTATTATTATTATTATTATTATTATTATTATTATTATTATTATTATTATTATTATTATTATCGTTTTATTGTTATTTTTGCCGTACCATACGTTTTGCCGTATCATACTATTGCTATTATTTAAAATACCCTTTTCTTTTATTTGTTCACAATTGTTGTTTTTTTATTTCCCTATAAACATGGGTTTTGTAGAAACATATATTATTCTGTGAAGGGATTGCAGTGGATTTTCTATATAGACGTATTAACTACGTGAAACCTATAACTGAATAGTGTATAGTTGTTTTCAGACAATTCCAACAGACTGGATTTTCTCATTGCTGATAACTAGTCGCGTGGGTTTACGTGTCACTATCAATTCGCATGCATGCTTGCCCTTGTGTTTTACACTGTTCACAGGATCCTTTGAGGTAAAGGAAACGCACAAAGTGTAAGTTATCTGTATATAAGAATATTTATTTCCTCAACGTGAAAATCAGGTTTAAGGTTTAATGACATATAAATGTAATCAAGCATAGATAACGAATTTTTTTCGTTGTGGACGTATGTTTCGTGATTTCATCTATACAAAGATAGAAATCCTTGAAACAGATATATTACAGGAGCATGAATACAATATACGGAGAGAATTACAGTTAAACCTTTTTTGTATATTTTTGCTCTTAAATTCTATGAAAGGGAGATATTTTTGTTAAAAATTTGACGTTCTTAGTTTTAGGAAAGCAATTATGTATATAACAAAAATAATTATGTATGCAGCAACACGGTTGTTGCCTGTTCAGATACACCTTCTCTCTTTGGAATGGGACGCATTAGAGCGTGATTCTATGACACTGCCTTGAAGTGTTGTAGGGTCCAGGAGTGCGTGGGAATGCTGTATTTTATGGAAATGTAAAAGGGCAGTCTCGATGTGGGAATCTGCGACAGTTACGGTTTGGGTATATTATGTGAAGAAGGGTGTTTGATTTGATAGAGTATGGGTCTCAGATACGAATAGGGGATAAAGCAAGTTGATCTAATGTGTTGCAGACTGCGAATTGTAAAAGATGCGTTTTTTGCACTGAAATTATCTTTGAAGTGTGTACCGGGAAACACGGAGAATTTGATGAGTTGAAAGATTGGAAAATAGAGATACACCTCATCAAGATAGAAAGCAATATATGAGTATTTCAAGTGATTTTGAAGTCTCATTAAACTAATTTTAAAAGTTTTATAGCACCGTATAAGTCAGTTTGTTGTAGTGGCTTTATGATCGACCAACACTTTATGATATTAAATCGAGGAATTCTTATGATCATGTACATTCCGTGATTCACTATATTTCCGTTTCAGAGACTGTAAGGAGTCGAATGTTTAAATGTGTTTTTCCTTTTTTCAAGCAATAATGTGCGATTTACAGGAATATTCAGATGTTCTTTCATGCAAATTATGCGGTTATGTAGTGGTTTTCTGATTGGATTCGACATTTTAGTTTTATAGTAGCAGTGAAACATTTTTGCATTATAACTGTTTCTTAGAGTTTTGCATAATAGCAATTTGAATAAATCAGCCATTAATAATACAATTACTTGACTTTCTGAACTCGTAACAACACCTTAATATTTTGTTGCGCTTTTATTCTCTCCTTGTTTAAATTATTTTTATTTTTGGTTTTCTACGATTTCTATAACCACACTCTGTTTTCTGTAAACTCTCGCGTGCGTTCTGAAATAAAATTAAGTAAAATAAAACGAAACAAAATAAAATAGATACTTTTCGAAAGTAATACAACAAATATAAAAAAAGAAAAATTGCTTGTTGATTCAGGTACGGATAATTGAAAGACATCCTGCTGACGGCCGACATATCGGTCATGCCCTAAACAACTATAGGTTTTTAAACATACGTAAGAGAAATACAAAGGAGAAATGGAAACGGACGTATTCGCTTTTATTTTTCTTCGTGTTTTATGGAGCCCGTATACATTGGTACATGAAGCTATACTGCTCGATGTCATCACGAAATTTACCAGTAGAGAACTTTCAAAAGCAATTTGACAAATAGACAAAGGACGCCTTTCCATTCAAGCACGATCCGTTGAAAGATAATCCGATGACCAACTTATCGGTGCTGCCCTGAAGACCTATGGCTTTTAAATATCTATTACTGTAATACAAAGAAGACAAATAGAAGCGAATCAACTCACCCGTGTGCTTTGCTTCAAAAGTATATTGAGAGATACTGTATGTTAGCACGGAAACTATCAATCCTACCATTACGAATGCATACAATCAAACAATAACTTCTATAGATCCAGAGGTAAATCGAGTGGTTCAGAGACAACACATATATTAACAAAGGCACTAGGAACTAAGGCACAAATACGTAAGCAATACCACCTCAAGACATATGTAACAATGACTCTGATAACATGTATACCAACGTGGATAATAGCGTTGCTAGTAAGAGCAACCAAACATCTGCCAAGTAAATCGTTAACGTATTTCGACTGAATAGAATGGATAATATGAATTCGAGATAAAAACAAATACATTATAATCATGCATAGAATGCATTTAACGAAATGTTCAACGTGAAATGGAGATTCTGCGTTGTTATAAGGCGTGCTAAAAATTGTAGCAAGATATCTTCCGAATCATTACCTGCCTTTCAAAGACAGCAGGACACAGATAGCAATTAGACGATACCAGCAAGGATGGAATTACATTAACTGTAGGTCGGTTTCAGTGTCACTAGTCTGGGCAAAATTTGATTACAGACGAGCCAATGGAAGATGTATCTACTTGGTTGTACAATCTACTATAAGTAGTCGCCTAATTGACCTAAAATCTTCACTTAATTATTAATTACTCTCGCTCCGTCGGCTAAGTAACAGTCAGCTCGTGAAATTAACGTGCATGTGGCTGAGCACTCCGCAGTCAAGTGTACCCTTAACGTACGTCTCAAGGAGATAAGCATGACACAGAATGTGATAAGGTTGGTCATTTGAATTACAGATACAGCTGAGTGATCTGGAGCAACATGAAATAGTGTTTTGTGCACGATACGCAGTCAGGAATCGAACACATGATTTTAAGATCCAAATACTCTAACGACTAAGCCAGGCGCCTTCACTCTTCACTGAGTATTAAAAGTATACATTCGATAATATAATTCTAGATACATTTGACAATGTAAAACTGAAGAATGGGATGATCACAAAAACAGAACACTGAAATATAGCTCGACTCAATCTGAGCAGACCCTGTGCCAACGAACAATGAGAATAATAAACGATTATGTAGACATGTTCAGAATTTTAAGGTGAGGAGTTTAGTCTCTTCCATCTCGTTTAATACTTGCTAGGTGGATTTCTTTGCTGGTTCTCAGAGGACAATATTACGTTTGAGGATGGCAGGATTTGAAATCATAATGTACAGAGGTGTAACGAATATAGCAAGGTAATTGTGTCTGATACTGAAAGGTTTTTGACTAGTCTCCGTCCTTAAAAACAATATTTATGCAAATAATTCGGAAAGAAAGAAAGGAAAATTATAAAAGCAAGACAAAGATAAAATTTAGTGCAAGGAAGTAATTCAAGAAATAAGGAGCAACGTAGGAAACAATTGCGAAAAAGAACACTGAAAGTATAATAACAACAGGTACTATGAAGCAGGTTAAATGAAAGGAACAATACTAGCAAATGCAGAAAGCAAATGTGAACGAGAGAGACTATACGCTGTTAATCGATCCACTATAGATAATAAATGCCCTCGTCACACCTTACTGCTGAAAAAAAAAGGGGGAAAGCGTATTGTATTATATCCTTGGTAAGCAGTAGAAAGGGCAACATTATTGATAGGTTTGTAACATCTTTGATCACACAGCTTCATTCAATATGTGTTCATATAGGCTTATCTAAATTTTGTTGGTTATTGCATTAAAGAGGACGATATATTGAGTTTCAATACTCGAAATTATTCAAATTCTAGAAAGGTACAAATCGGAGGTTTTGTAGGATCAAGCAAAGAAACATATCGACTGAATTATAAACGAGTACAAAGATATCGGAAAGAGATATGGCTCTAACTATTTAGTCTCAACACAAAACAAAGTATATATATATACACCCAGAGAATGCGTTGC
>NC_068994.1:9832442-9833538 GCF_001194135.2 Octopus bimaculoides
TATATATATATATATATATATATATATATATATATATGTATGTATATATATACACCCAGAGAATGCGTTGCAGGACTGAAGTAAAGTATTAGTTCTTTAAATCTATTAAAGAACACAGTAAAAATGTTGGCCCTGTAAAACTAGCAGAAACATACGTGTATACGAACATTCACTTCGTCCTTAGAAATAACTAGACAGATTTAAAGCAAGATATCTAACATTCGACTGAATGGGATAGTATATAAGATACTACCTACCTACCTACCAAGCCTTCAAAAAAGTAAGAGAGACAGACAGACAGACAGACAGAAAAAAGAAAATTGTCCCACGTATTTAAAAACTATGTAAATATTTTAAAAATACATTTCATTTAATTTTTCCACAATTTACTTTTTTTTCATGCTTTACTCTATGTTGAAAAAGTTGCATATCGCCAGAGAGTGTGCTGAAAAATTTCTGGCTTTCAGTAAAAGAATCAGTTAATTATAATTTTATCCAATATATTCCTCTTTCAGATTCACACACTTATCGCAGCAGTGCTTCAGTTTTTCTAAGCTCTGTAATAAGAGCTCGAAATATTGGGCATCCAATCATGCCTTTCGCGATGCCCTTAAAACCAGGAATATTTAAGCAGACCCTTGTGAGATACATTCATAGATATGTCCATACACACCACCGTATCCCCCATGCCTGTACACATAATTGTATATGCAGTTCTAATTGATGGATTTACGTTTACGAGTGTAGAAGTAACATAGGGTCACAGAGAGAGAGAGAGAGAGAGAGAGAGAGAAAGAGAAAGAGAGACAGAGACAGAGAGACAGAGAGCGAGAGAGAGAAAGATTGAGAGAAAGAAAAAGGGGGAGGAGGTAAGGGAAGAACGAAGAAGATTTAACAAGATCTATGATCATTATTTCCACATTATACCCAAGAACTGCTGTACCGTTGAGGATTAAATTACGCGAACTGAAATAATTGTCGGTTGAATAAATACACACACACACACACACACACACACACACACACATACACACACACACATACATACACGCACACGCACATACACAAACAAAGGCAAACACATATATGTGTATGT
>NC_068994.1:9833548-9835871 GCF_001194135.2 Octopus bimaculoides
ATATATATATATATATATATATATATATACATACATACACTCGCACACTCACACATGTATAAACATACATGTGTGTGTGTGTGTATGTATGTATTGGAGTGTGTGCATTTATTCCCATTTATGTGTGTAGTAGGTCTAATTTAAATGAGGTCTATGCAGTGCGATACATTAATCAACAGTGAAACAATTTCCCTCAAATTAACCTCTAAGTACATGTGGAATTTATCATAAAGTGAAAGATCATGCATCACTTATTAAGTATCTAAAATGAACAGCTAATAAGAAGCGATGTATTAGTAGGAACGTTACAAAGGCAGCTGAAACTTGAAGCTTAACGATCTTTCCGCTGGTTTTGGTAGACCTTTTCGGTCTTAGTTATCTTAAAGCAGCGTTTAAATTCTGAAGTTAATTAATACTTTAGTAAAACCTATGCAAAAAGCGTTTTCTTCTTTCAGTGTAGACGTTTTCCAATATATCATTTCTCTTACGTAATATTAGTGTGTAATTTAAAGGATATTTGAAAGTTTTTTTTTTCGGCCAGTTTTAATGACCACATTAAGGCAACATCGTTAATGTTTCCCAGGTGGTTTATCGTGCGATGTTAAAATATTAATTTATGATTATTGGATCGTATGAAAACACAGCATTTTATAAATGTCCTTATTTCATATTTTGGACCATAAATTCATGGATCTCCCCAAATGGATTCATTTGTTTGATATTGAGATTATGTCATTCGATTATTTTTTTTTCTGAGGAAACGAAGTTGAAGACGCAACCAAAAAATCATTTCAATGCATTCGAGATTTTCGTGGTGTCTTCTAGTTACGAAGATTCAAATAAGTAACACTAGAAACGTGCCTTATTAAATTTGCTATTGTTTTGAGTATCGTTTTATAATCAACGTTTATAAGAGTATCGAACTTGTTCCATTGTGTCACAAATCTCGAGTATGATTTTAGTTTCTTTCGATAGGCGCAGGCGTGGCTCTATGGCAAGAAGTTTGGTTCCTAACCACATGGTTTTGAGTTCACCCACACAGCGTTGCGCCTCGGGAAAATCAACACCTTGTGCGTTGATTTGAAAACTTGAAAGAAGCCCATATAAAACCAAGAAAGCAGCAAAAGCAATTGGGATACATCAGAAAATAAAAACAGTAAAAAAATATATATATTATACAACCAAAGAAAATGTAAATGATGCAAATATATGAGTACATCTATATGTGTGTAGTGAGTTGTGACATATATAAGAATTGGATACAACATATTGTGTTATTGACGAAACTGAATGCGGATTGCGAAACAGCTGTAAACATGAAATACATATGTATTAATTTTACACTCTCTCCAGGTTTATGATGTGCATACACACAGACAAACAAAACACAAACACATATGCGTGTATGTGGGTGTGTGTCCCTGTGTGTATATGTATTATTCATAACCAAGAATATTATTGACAGTGATTCTAAGTTTCAGCCAGTTCAAACATCGTTATCGTCGGACTGTCCGACGATAGTTTAACTGGCCGAAGTCACTGTCAGTAGCATTCATGTTTAAGAATAATAAACTTCTATTCAACAAAAGTATAGATTAACCTATCTGACTAATGTAAAACTGTTTTATTATAACTGAACATAAAAACAAAGATTAACACACACACACACTCACACACGCACACACACAATATATACATGAGTGAATGTATGTGTACCTATATGTACACTTATACACATATGAAAGAGACTGGA
Organism: Octopus bimaculoides; assembly: GCF_001194135.2. Lineage (NCBI taxonomy): Eukaryota > Metazoa > Mollusca > Cephalopoda > Octopoda > Octopodidae > Octopus > Octopus bimaculoides. The sequence continues at coordinate 9,835,302 of NC_068994.1, forward strand.
AGAGAATAAGACGGTTAAACCTAACACGTGATTACATAACATCACTGAACAAATTCAGCAGACATGCAAGAAACTACTCACTCTAATTGAATTGATACTTTGATACTTAAACTAATATTATTATATTGATTATATTTTATGATATTAGTCAGCCATAACCCGAGTGCAAATGAAGTTAATGTTCGCTTTGATGAAACTTCAACTTTGACTTTCTTAATGATAATAGAGTTTCACTAATATTTTCCATTGCAAACATACTAACAAGACTCTACACGACTACTTTCGCACATATATATTCAGAAATGTGGATATACATACCGTACATACATACATACATATATATCCATGTGCATACTTACACACGACGTGTATATTATGTAGAGCATATGCATGCGCTTTGTCTATATATGTTTGTATTAGATACACATTTATTTGCACACATATATACGTGTGAGTATATATATATATATATACACAAATTCATAAGTTTATACATACATAGATATATAGATATACATATATGCATATATATATATATATATATATATATATACATATGTGCTTATATAT
>NC_068994.1:9836635-9837579 GCF_001194135.2 Octopus bimaculoides
ACATAGATATGGATATATATACATGAATATATATATGTGTGCGTATGTGAGAGTGTGTAGGGGTGGCATCTTAGCTTCATAGAATATACAAAGCTCCGTGTTTATTTGCTTGCCGTATAATCTCTTATATATTAACTAAAAGTGTTTTATGCACTTTTGAGTCCAGGTCATTGTGGTAATTTCATTGCGTCTGTTTAAATTGGTGATTTATTTTACCCTGCAGTGTTTCTTTCATGAAAAGTGTACTTTTCTTTGTACTTTCCTTTAGAATCTTTGTCTTTTTTTTTTGTTATTGTTAAATCAAATTTTGCAACTTTATTAAATAAAGTTTTTTTTTTTTTTTTTTTATATATGCTTTGGCCAGTTGCATGTTTGAAAAATGAACATCTGCGTCTATCGTGTTGCAAGATAATGCTTCGGGCTGGTTTATAACCTTCAAATTCAATTCCACTTAGGTTCCTTCGTTTATCCGCATTACACAGTTCCTAGTCTATCCGTATCGTCTACACTGTAAAGCGCTTCGTCTATTAGAGGGAATGGTGAAATTAATCGGCCAAGCCATTCACGTATTTCTTAACAATTATTTCCTTGCTTGTATTGAAGTATAAACAATTATATTTTGGGATGTTTTAATAAACACACCGACCTTTCTATGTTGCTGGAGTATCAATATTTTGGGGATGGTGAATCCAAAATAATTACAAACAATACGAGACTGATGCTCATATTTTTATTTTAGTTTAACAGTTAATTATGCAGCATAATTAGTTAGTTAAAATGACCATAATTAACTAATTATGTTGTATAATTTGATTTTAAATTAAAAGATAAATTGAAAGACGTTCTAATCACCAAATTGTATTGTAGCATCGGGCCGACCCAAGTCTTGTGAGTTGATTTGGTAGACGGAAACTGACAGAGGTCTGTCGTATATATATATATAT
>NC_068994.1:9838009-9842611 GCF_001194135.2 Octopus bimaculoides
TAGAGACCGTGCTCCAGCATGGCCGCAGTCAAATGACTGAACCAAGTAAACGAATAAAAGAAAATACGTACGTGTGTGCGTGCGTGTGTGTGCGGGCGGGGGGGTGCGTGCGCGTGTGTGCGTTCGCGTGTGTACGTACGTGTGTGGTTTGTCTGTATGTATGTGTGTGTGCGAGTGAGTGTGTGTGTGTGTGTGTGTGTGTGGGTATGTGTGTGTATGTGTGTGTAATCAAGCAGTCGCTTTCCTATTCCCATCTATATATACTTGTTACAATTCATCTTCTATCGATGCTCGAGCGGACACAATATAAAATACTCGTTCAAGGCGTTAACGGGAACGCAGTCTCCAGAGCGATTAAATTTTTACGCAATTCAACTCGTTGATATGCACAGTTCAACCTTAATCTTATCAACATTGAACGAATTGAAGATGGCAAATAAAATAAGTCAAATATGCATAAAGAAACTGGAAAAAATAAATATTACATGGTCTTGTTTGATGGCAAATTTTCTTGAATATGTTTAAATAGTTGTGCAGTCATATCACATATATGCATATATTAGCATTTCTCAGATATATTTATTAGTTATTTACATGTATTATAGTAAATCTTTCTCCTGAAACAAACAACGTACTTCAAAATAGCTTTGAATGAAAATAAATTAATGGATGATTTATAAGTGTGCAGTTGACTCCCGTATATGCTAATAACGATATATTGTCTACATGTATCACTGTGTTGTAACTAAAGACTTGCATATACTTAGGATTAAATCGAATATTCATGGTTGCCTATTTACAAAGATTGAAAAATAGTTAATATAAAAAATGGGTTCAGAATTTTATATTTATTCCCATAAGCTCCTCAATTCATACGCTCCATAATTCAGATAATGATAGATATAGTTATATTCCAAAAGAATATACACATTTAAGGAAATGAAATATTTTATGCCTAATAAGGTGGTGAGATGGCAGACACGCTAGGACACCGTTCTGAGTTCAAATTGCGCCGAGTCGACTTTGCCATTCATCCTTTCGGGATGGATAAATTAAGTACCAGTTACGCAGTTGAGTCGATGTAATCGACTTAATCCCTTTGTCTGTCCTTGTTTGTCCCCTCTATGTTTAGCCCCTTGTGGGCAATAAATAAATAAGAAATGTTAGCACGCCGGGTGAAATGCTTAGCGGTATTTCGTCTGTCTATACGTTCTGCGTTCAAATTACACCTAGATCGACTTTGTATTACATCCTGCCGGGGTTGATAAATTAAGTACCAGTTGCGTACTGGGATCGCTCTAATCGACTTCCCTCCCTCCCCAAGTATTTCGGGCCTTGTGCCTAGAGCAGAAAAGAATACTTTATGCTTAGTCATAACGGTGAGCTGGTAGAATCCCTAGCACGCTGGGGAAAAGGATATTTTATGCCTGTTTAAGTCGGCGAGCTAGCAGTGTTGTCAGCACGGTAGGCAGACTGCTCAGAGGCATATCGTTCGCTCTTATGTTCTAAATTCAAATTCCGCCGCGGTCGACTCCACCTTCAATTACTTCGAGTTTGATAAAAAAAAAGAAAGAAAGAAAGAAGCAACAGCAGAGCGCTGGAGTCGATGTAATCGTCTTACTGACATAAAATTACTAGATTTCTTCCAAATTTGAAATCTATAATTCATGCCTGTTTATTTAGTATAAATTCATATAGAGTTACAGTAAATAATAGGTGTAATGCTGGCATACATTTGTCCATAGGCACGTTTCTAAACAACTTTATTCATATTCTAAACAACTTTATTTGCAAACTAGCCTTTAAATATAGCCATGTTATGGATCATTTCAGCAACTAAAAATTCATAAACTTGCATATAATAACTAGAATATACAATCACATGCACACACACACACACACACACACACACACACACACACACATACACACACGCACACATACACATACATGTACGAATACGACATAGCTTCTTTATCACAGCCATAAACATATTCCTTCTGTATTTACTTTGTCATTGTTTCTCAATTATTATATTAGCCATATCCCCAACATCTAACCCAGATTAACGAACAGTTTATAAGATATCAATACAATATTTACGCGCCACTCGGTTAATCATTTAATCTTTTTTCAACTTCAAAAGAATTAAATTTACATACATTGCCCGTACGTGAAATTAAGTAAAATTTTGTCACCGTCAGATAATTTTCGTTAAAAAAAATATATTTCGCTTCGTTTCACATGTAGAAAATTTATCGCTGATATATATCGCAGATTTTGTTTTAAGCTTAATGCTTCAAAAGAATCCAAAGCAAACAACAAGCGAAAACAGAGTGCACAATTTTTTTTAATGATAAATTTGACTCATTAATTAATTTCACGTTACTTTAGATTTTTTTTTTTTTACTACGAAATCATTAAACATATGTGCGTGAATATCGTCTGTGTGTGTGCATATGTGCTTCTGCGCATGTGTGAAGATTTCAATACAACAAAGGTGAAAAGATATGAAGTGACAAGTAATTTTTCATTAACTGCGTATTTGATGTTAGACACTGGTTAGTGTCGACGAGCATAATGGATTATCAGTGATGAACGAGATAAATACAGGGAAGAGCATACCTGTGTTATTTTTTGCTGCCCACAAGGGGCTACACACAGAGGGGACAAACAAGGACAGACAAACGGATTAAGTCGATTATATCGACCCCAGTGCGTAACTGGTACTTATTTAATCGACCCCGAAAGGATGAAAGGCAAAATCGACCTCGGCGGAATTTGAACTCAGAACGTAGCGGCAGACGAAATACCGCTAAGCATTTCGCCCGGTGTGCTAACGTTTCTGCCAGCTCGCCGCCTTGGAAGCGCATATCTGTGTAGCAGAAGCTGGTGTGTGCTTGAGTGCCAATATATCTGTGTTGGAAGGGCGGAGAGCTGGCAGAAGCGTTAGCACGCCGGGCGAAATGCTTAGCGGTATTTCGTCTGCCGTTACGTTCTAAGTTCAAATTCCGCCGAGGTCGACTTGGCCTTATATCTTTTCGGGGTCGATTAAATAAGTACCAGTTACGCACTGGGGTCGATGTAACCGACTTAATCCCTTTGTTTGTCCCTGCTATGTTTATCCCCCTGTGGGCAATAAAGAAATAAATATATCTGCGTTGGAGGGCGCCGAGCTGGTAGAACTGTTAACATATCGGCAAAATATCTAACGTTATTTTGTTTGTCTTTATGTTCTGAGTCCTGATTCCGCCGAGGTCGACTTTACCTTTCATCCATTCGGGAACGATAAATAACAAGTTGATCATTAGCGTCGGTGTAATTGACTTAGGTTCTCCTCGAAATTACTGGCATTTTTCTCAAAATATGAGACTAATATATCAATGCATGCATGTGTGTATGTGTGTGTTTGTCTGTGTGTGCCTATGTAAGAATCTGTGCGTGTGTGGGCGTACGTGTGTGTTTCCTGAGTGCGGGCCATGAGCATAGTCATTCAAATTCCACAAGTGACGTGTGGGGTTATATGTTCACCATACATCAGTTTTTTTTTTTCTAGTCCTGTCGCATTTATTTGTCCATCTTATAAAATGAAATTTGGTTGACCGTGCAGAACTCTGTGTACCGAATATCTATCTTTGGTAATAGAATCAGTCAGGAAAATACATGAAATGTCCTAAAATACAGACTAGCATGGAAGTTACCACATTCATCATGGAGTACAACTCTATGTTGAAATTGTATAGTGTGTACCGAGTGTAAGTTTGTAATACATTTGAGATGCAGGACACACATAAGCTGACAGATAATGATTTACAAGCTACATATGTACGCAATTATTTAACAGTAAACCTACAAAACTATTTCTGATACTCGAAAGGATGCCGATAAGTATTTGACAGCCTCTATTCAACCAGTGCGTATGAATGAATCGACGATCTAGCTCACAGAATCAGGACAAATTGAAAAATCATAATATTCATGGAGCGATGAATCCAGCTCTCACGGAGGGAAACGCTAATTGTATGGTGCATGGTAGCATATCCTAAGATGATGGGAATCATAAAAGGAAACCAAGTAAACAGACATGATCCGTTAGATTCTTAATTATTACGTGCGTAAACGCGGAATCAAAAACGGGTAGAGAGAGAAATACCTAGATAGGAGTTATTTTATCTGTAATGCGCATGAGTAAAGATTGTGTTATTATGCACCATGCTTTCACAAGATATTTCTGGCATAGATACCTGTAGGTGAACCATTTGGAATGAATCAGCGTAAGCGGAATACAGAAGACATCGGAAGATAAAGTCAATTTGGATCTCCCTATATATAGAATTATATGAAATAAAATTCCAAAGTAAAGAAAGGATTGGCTAAACTAAACCCGGGCGACTCAATAGGAATAAAATAATGAGGGTTAAATGAAAACTGTGATATATAAGCAAGTACATACGTAGGGAGAGAGGAACCAAAAACGTAAACACACACACACACACACACACACACACACGTATATATATATATATATATACATATATACAAGGTTTGTTTATTTCGCTTATCAATTTTGAAAAATTTTCAATAAATACTAATGCACACACA
>NC_068994.1:9842837-9843502 GCF_001194135.2 Octopus bimaculoides
ATATATATACAAGCTTTGTTTGTTTCGCTTATCAATTTTGAAAAACTTTCAATAAATATTAATGCACACACACACACACACACACACACACACACACATCGATACATAAATATGTATAGATATATATATAAGTATATATGTGTCTCTGTGTGTCTATGTGTGTATAAGTTCTTTCTGCATTTGTCTTTCAATCACTAATATTAGCAATATATTAAAACGTATGTCGTGATGTATTTCTTATGACCAAATAAACAACATTTCAGAAAGCAAGAACAATAGACAAAACAATAAATATCGATATTCGTATCATGTAAATAGTGTGCTTAGTACATTCACAGCAAGGACACATATTTAAGATAGAAGTTAAATATATAAATCATATAAAGAATACAGTAGCGTTGGCTCTGTGAAACGGCGTTTCAGGTCATTTGGTTGTTTAATATGGCTGCGCTTGTTTATTTTGATGCACATATTGAATATGTCTGCGCATGGGTTTGTGTTTGTTTTGTGACTGTGTAGAGTGCATATATACGCATATATATATATATATGTATGTATGTATTTATGATACATATAAATATAAATATGTAGGTATATACATATATACATATATGTACACACACACACACACACACACACACACATATATATATATATATATATAT
>NC_068994.1:9843689-9846189 GCF_001194135.2 Octopus bimaculoides
GTATGTATGTATGTATATGTATATATATATATATATACATATATATGTATGTACAATATATACTTATATGAATGTATATATATATATACTTATATGAATGTATATATATATATATATATATATATATATATATATATATATATGTGTGTGTGTGTGTGTGTACATATATGTATATATGTATATACCTACATATTTATATTTATATGTATCATAAATACATACATACATATATATATGCGTATATATGCACTCAACATATGCTTAAAGCTGTTTACTTGAATTTGTAATCCGTAGGTGTAAAAAAGTTTAAGTCTGTACCGGGAACTACGCAGTCAGAATCACACACCATCATTAAACAACAATACTTGTATATCAACAAATTCAGCCTACCGCGGGCTAATCTTTATCGTAGCGTAATAAAAACGTATCAGTTTACCTATATATTCCAGTGTTCATTATTGTTTTGAAACAACGCCACCATTTCTCAAAAAAAATCTTTGCAAACATTGGCACACATATCTGAAATCTTTGGATTACAAGGCATGATAAAAAAAATCCCAGTCCGAGTCCAGCCGATGTTGTAAACAACATGACTTCATGAAAAGAGATTTTGGAGGTTTGATAGGTGTTATGAAACGACAACAAAATAAACGTGTCAATGTCACTTGGCGGTAGAGTTCTCAAATTTATTTCAAATTCCTTTTATTTTTTAGTCCTCAACAGTTTATTTTAATTTCACACGGAAACATATCTCATCTTTCTTATTCTCTCTCCATCGTGCAATGATGTCTTTCTTTCTCACTCACATACACCAATCTCAGACACAGATACACGCATAAGCCCATGTTCACCTGCATATACAATCACACATACACAAACACACTTTATATATGAAGTCCTAGAATGAAGAAGTCCAGTGTTGACTCAGGCTGTTTATCCATCTTTTATCAAGTGCAGCATTTATTCTTCCGTATTCCTTCCCCCAAACCATGCATTATTCTTTTCGTGTTTACGATCAAAAGGAAAAAAATATTATGAACTAAGTATTAGATTTGTCCACAACATCAGTGGACAACTGATGAAGGGCCGTTCGTTATGTTACTTATCTTGTTTTCTATTTGTTTCTCTCGCTGTTCGCAACAAAAGCTTGTCTTGGTGTTTCATGTTTGTCGTATTTCGGATTTCATGTTTTCGTATTTCATGTTCTTTACGTTGTGTGACGTCCTGTACCCAAATATATATATATATATGTGTATGTGTGTGTGTTTACGTGTGTGTGTTTATGTGTGTGTGTTTGTGTGTGTGTGTGTGTGTGTGTGTATACATCCATATATGTATATATGTCAGTATGTACGTATATGTATGTATATATGCCTATATATATTTTTTATTTATACTATTATATTATTATATGATTGAACGCCACACATCCATTTCCAAGTAAGTTCATGTATATATATATATATATATATATATATATATATATATATATATATATGAGAAGAGGAAATCTAGTTATGGGATATTATGTAGTATAGCTACGTACTGTTTAGACATATGCAGTAATAAATATAAACTTAGTCATGAATAGTACACAAATGCTCGCGTGTACAAACACACACATATACACACACACACACATTTGAATATATATAATCTTAAAGAGGCAACATATGGATAAAAAATGTAACAGTAGTAAAGAACTAATGGAAATATATGGTTAAAAAATAAAAGAATAGAACTAAAACAATGTGAAAATACTGTTGTGAATTGAAAAAGAGTTTAAGAGGAATTTGTATTCAAACCAAAAAGTAAGAATTATTTTTAAAGCAAAGTTTGCGTGGATAACATTTGGGAATGCATTAATGTGAATACCCATTGCAAATTCTCTAAGAAATAACTTTGAAATGGTTGACTGTCAAAGAGATACATAAATCACAATAATGAGAGTTTCAATGTAAAGTATTTGACTATATATATATCACTTAGAAAATACACACCCGAATATATAGCATTCAAATACAGACAATTCAAAAATATATATATAAAATAGAGTTACCAAGGAAAAAAAAACTTGTTATCAGTGGAAACATAAAACTTCGTTGAAATAGATACATTTAGAAGCATAATATATCCGCATATACCGCTTATTTCTATTTAAGTAGTAAATACACGGTTTTGCAAAATAAAACAAGAAAAATGGAACTAATAATGATAGCACATTAGAAAAGAACTGAGAGAATCTTTAAAGATACACAACCTGTACTAAACTCATGTTACAATAGAAAATAAATATTTTTTAAGGCAGTTTAATTGCAGTGAATTGATCGAAAGGGAGACGGTGATAATCAAATGCAGAATTGGAGAATATAATGATTCGAAACTGAGGGACACATCGGAGGCATAAGTGCGTGATTATTGTATGGTATCTCAGTATTTCGCTACATTATACAGACAGATAGACAGACAACAGACATCAGACAGACAGACAACAGGCAGA
>NC_068994.1:9850997-9851869 GCF_001194135.2 Octopus bimaculoides
TATATATATATATATATATATACACACACATATATATATATATGCGTGTGTGTGTGTGTGTGTGTGTGTGTGTGTGTGTGTGAGTGTGTGCATGTATGTATGCATACATGCTGTGCACATTTGTGAATGTGTGTGTATATATGTCTGCGTGTGTTTCAACAAGTGTGTTTTCACCAACACAAAGGAGCCAATTCGGGTATATGTTACTTTCAGATGCATCCGGGTAATCGATTTCAAAGACATTATTCAAGCGTTTTGTTTTTAGTTTTACATTCTTCATTAAATTCGTTGTTCTTTCATTGGTTGGCTATTCCTTGGAAACGTTTTCTTCCTTCTTACCCTATCGTTTTCCCATTCATCATTTTCTAATTGAGAGTGTGAAAGTAATCTAAATATAAATCTGGTTGTTTGGTATGTGACTAACCCACTCTCCTTCCGATATCTGAAGGTAGTTTGGTGATTTTACATTTGTTGCATTGAATACGTTTGTGAAGAAGGCTGCTTTAACGGCCTTTAGGTTTCAGTCCTTCTTAGCGGCACCATGGTCTTTCTATTATAGCCCTAGATTGAATAATGATTTGTGTGTGAGTTTGCTTGACAGAAAGTGTGCGAAAGCCTGTCGTGTATATATATACACACACACGCGCGCAGATTCACATATATGTATATATATATATATATATATATTGTTTGTGCCTCACATTAGCTCACATTCTCCATCACGCGTCAGATGTGGAAGCGATCGCAGAGCGACATGAGGTGAAGTGTTTTGCTCAAGAACTCAAAGCAACACCCGGACCAGGAATTATATTCACAAACTAGCGAGTGTAAATGCAACACCTTAACCATTATGTCATTCACCCTCATATATA
>NC_068994.1:9851980-9853321 GCF_001194135.2 Octopus bimaculoides
ATATATATATATATATATATACACTTATATATGTTTATATATATATAGAGAGAGACAGACAGACAGACAGAGACACACACAGAGTTGCATGCATGAGTGTGTGTGTGTGTGTGTATGTGTGTGCGTACATGTGTGTGTGCGTACATGTGTGTGTGTGTTTTTACACCCTGCTTTCAGAGTGTAATCGACCTAATCCGTCCTCCGAATTTGTTTGATTTGTTCCAAAGTTTGAAGTCGCTATTGGCACTGCTTGGTTAATAGAATATATGCATGTCCGTTTCTTAGCGTTGCTGTTTTAGATGGAACCGAGACACTCAGTGGAGGCTTTACAAGTTCATCGAGTCCCCTGTGAGAGAGAAAGGATTTTAGTAAATAAAAGTATCCTGGAGTCAGAATCCTGATTCCGAATAACGGCAAACGTTCTGACAGTTCAATAAGTGCGTGTTAGCATTTGAACTCACGCAGCCAATTGTCAAATAAAATACCACAAAATATCCAGTCCGTCGCTCTGATTATTTTACTCTTCCATTGCACTGCACTGAAATCTTTGTATCTAAACCAGTTTTACCGTTCGATGTATGAAAAACTTAACTGGGCAGAGATTTCATCCATGATTCATTTTAATGTGTTCCCTATGATCTCATTATATAACGTAACCTCTTTTCTCATATGGAAAGAAATGCGTAATGAAGGATATGTAGCTGAACTTTCTAGCAGCTTCGGAAGACAGCACAGAGCCTCTAGTATCCGCTCATCTGAAAATAGCATCTCCGTGAATGATATGTTTTTCCCAAAAGATATTTGATATTATTGTGTAGTGTAATCCTCCTCAATGATCTCAAATTAATCGTACACACTGATACATAACAGAGAAAGCCAATTTAACGCTCAGAAGTCAGAGAAATATCACATCATCGTAATGTCATTAATCCACTCATTAGAATCGGATTCAGATTCCGACACGTACTTAAGAAATAATCCTTCGGCTGCCAATAATAGATTTATAGTGAATTATTCTCGTTTTTATAATTTCCATTTTGCACAAAGTGACGTTTTTATAATTAATTTACATTGTCTTCATATTTCACTGAATATTCTTTTGATTTCGTTTTAATGTTTCTTTGTTCATTTCTTAATAATATTCAGTATTTTCGAGATTCCAACTAATATAGGAACTTTGAACGAATTAGATTAAATAAAGCAAAATTAAAAGTAAAATGCAATCTAATTGTTGAATGACTAATACAGAACTAAAATGTGAAGCGATGAAATATATAAGGTGTTCATGGCTGTGTGGTAAGAAGTATGCTTTCCAGCCACATGGTTCCGGTTTCGATCCAC
>NC_068994.1:9853482-9854313 GCF_001194135.2 Octopus bimaculoides
TGTGTGTGTGTGTGTGTGTGTGTGTGTGTGTGTGTGTGTGTGTGTGTGTGTGTGTGTGTATATGTATATCTGTGTTTGTGTTTGTCTCTCCATTATGGCTAGACAGCTTCTCCTTCTCATGGTGTGATTAGGTCCCCATAACGTAGCGGTTTGGCAAAAACAACAGATGAAATTAGTACTAGGATTAAGAAACAAGTTCTAGGGTCGATTTGTTAGACTAAAAGAAAAAAACCTTTAAGGCGATACTCCAGCATTGCCGCAGACTGAAACAAGAAGGAGAATAAAAGAATAAGTCTCAAGAGATAGAGAGATGTGTGAAGCTGACGCTTCGGATATAATTCTTTTTTCAGGAGGAAAAAGTGGCGAACGAGGAAACAGAGAGAGAGAGAGAAATATACAAAGGTAGTTTGTGCGAACAAAATATGGGAAAAGGTGACAACGGATGAAGAGCTTTTCATCCGTTGTCACGTAAATGCGTGTATTAATGTTCTAATGTAATGTACGATTATATTTCCATGCGATCTCATTACATATGTATTTATTTGGTCTTCATCGATCGCCCCTGATTTAGTAGAACCACGATCAAATTGTTACAACCGTGGCAATCACGTCCTTTTAATTGTGCAGCACTACATGCGTCTAGGCTTTTTGTCAATAGTGTGTGATTGCAGTAATATCGTTATTAATTTCTCGCAGTTTCTCTGGCCATTTCTAATGTCATTGTTGCCGCGTTGTTGATTTTAATCATGTTAGTTTCACTTCCTAAAATACCTGAATACAAAGTACAAAGCATATATGTACGTATATGCTGTGTACTTATATATATATATA
>NC_068994.1:9854469-9858659 GCF_001194135.2 Octopus bimaculoides
TATATATATATATATATATATATATATATATATATATATATGTGTGTGTGTGTGTGTGTGTGTGTGTGTGTGTGTGTGTGTGTTTGTTTGTTTCTGGGTGTATGTATGTATGTGTGTATGTATAGAAATTTATGATTTTGAAATTCTATTTTCTGTGAGAGATATCTCCAATTAGTTGACATATCTTCAATATTGATTCAGGTTATCTATATACAGGAAACAACATAATGGTCCTCTCTTTAGAAAACTGCAGTGACATAGAGTCCGATAACACTGACGTTGTTAGCGGTATTTACGTCAGACAGAAGAAAGAAATCTTTTTAAAAAATCAATTTTCTCTGAAAGACTTTCATTCCGTATAAGAATTACGTATCTTGATATCTTCCGCTTATTGCTTTTGCCGAGAATCAGTGGTAAATACTTTATTCAAAAGTATTTTATGCATCGCAATTGTATCAAATATCGAAGACTGTCGCAACCTGTAAACCGAATGTTTGTGTTTGGGTGTGTGAGTGTATATGTGTGTGTGTGTACAGATATATCAAATACGCAACCAAGCTAGTAAAGACATCTCAGTTCGAGCAGGGTGAATATGCTGGGTATCTCAGTTGAGGACTTCAACGATGCTGATCGGTTACGTCTCTGGGTTGATATTGACGATGCGTCTCAGTCCACGTAGGTGGAAACCGTTAAGATGTTCTTCCTGTCTGGAGTAGACGCTCCATTTCTCGCTGCCGTAACGTAGTGTGCTAAGGACGCAATCTTGGTGCCTGTAGTCAGTTTTCTTTTCTACCATACTCTTTTCTTCAGCCTGGCACGCACACACACACACACACACACACACACACACACACACACACACACACACACAACACACACACATACATACATACATACAGACAGACATACATACATACATACATACATACATACAGGAGCACTCCGTCGGTTACGACGACGAGGGTCCCAGGGGATACTCAGCGTGGCACATAGCGTGACAAGGCTTACCCTTTGAAACACGAGTACTACTCATTTTTGCCAGCTGAGTGGACTGGAGCAACGTGAAATAAAGTGTCTTGCTCAAGGGCACAACGCGTCGCCGGGAATTGAACTCACGACCTTACGATCGTGAGTCGAATGCCCTAACTACTAAGCCACGCGCCTTTACACACACATACATACATACATACATAAACATACAAATCTGCGCATACACTAACACCAAATACTACACACACACACATATGCACAAATACTTAGATGATGTTGATAAAAGTTCCAATGAAGGAGCCTTGAATCTATGTTAGAGTCCGGCTCTTTCTCTATGGACAAGAAATACAGAAATGAAACTGATCGATAACATACATACATACATACATACATACATGCATATAGATATTTATGGCCAGGGAGAACATTTCTTTTCTTCTTCTTAGGTTATTTCGCTGTGTGTATGCTTGTAGGTGTACATTTATATCATCATATCAGTTGAATCAGTTCTTATGCCTCTAGATAAATAGGATCTGTGGCTGAAGTTTACAGTCAGGAAATCAGGAGACTAGCAGTGTAAACTGCAAATAAGCCAACAAAAAGCAAAGGAAAGATCCGATGAATTATGAAATATTAGATCTCGGCAGCATGGAGGGCCTTGATCGCCGACGGAATGATCACGGATGTATTATTGACTTTGACTATAGTTCTGATAAATACCGATGGATTTGAGTCTAAATAAAGAAACCATCAAAAACAGAAATGCCATGGGGGCTAGTAACTGCTGTAAAACTAATAACGAAATATTATAAAGGAAAAGACATGCATTTTATAGCATTGAGGCTATGTGTACTTGAATACGGTTAAAAATACGTCTTAATTTTAAAAGAGTTTTAAGAAACAGTTTTAAACGATATTATAAAAATTTTGAAACCTTTGGAAATTACAGGAAGAAATGGCATGTTATAAATGATATTTGTGTCCAATTTTGGAGCTCCTAGATGCTGAAACCGAGTACGAACTTTGGGCAGCGTATGCGGAGTAAGACAGTAACGTCGTGCATTTGTAAGGTGGCAGCCATTTTGTAAAAAGCAAGGGAACAGCGTCCATCTGGATGGAACGTTTTGGTTATACGTAGGCTGGGACAAGGATGTTTAACTGCTAACTTGTAGCTGTTCATGGTGTAGTTTGAATTCAAAATATGAAGACGGACGAAATCCTCGTCTGCATTTAGCCCCGCGCGCTTTCGATACTGAAATATTATAACACGGCGGTGAGCTGGCAGAAACGTTTGCACGCCGGGCGAAATGCTTAGCGGTATTTCATCTGCCGTTACGTTCAGAGTTCAAATTCCGCCGAGGTCGACTTTGCCTTTCATCCTTTCGGGGTCGATTAAATAAGTACCAGTTACGCACTGGGGTCGATATAATCGACTTAATCTGTTTGTCTGTCATTGTTTGTCCCCTCTGTGTATAACCCCTTGTGGGCAGTAAAGAAATAGGTATTTCATCTGCCGTTACGTTCAGAGTTCAAATTCCGCCGAGGTCGAATTTGCTTTTCATCCTTTCGGGATCGATAAATTAAGTACCAGTTACGCACTGGGGTCGATGTAATCGACTTAATCCCTTTGTCTGTCCTTGTTTGTTTCCTCTATGTTTAGCCCCTTGTGGGCAATAAAGAAATAAGAAATATAACACAATTTACCAGAGATAGAGTGAGGCACGAACAGATAAAAAAATCGTCATTCATTCACACGAAGAAGCGGTTAGTAAATGATGCTGACATATTTGGAGATATTAGTATAGTTTTGTATCGTGTTTCTATAATATCTCATCATATAAAAATTGCACTGAAGCATCATCCTGAAAAGAGAAAAGCATAACAGAAAAATTATATTGAGGCTTTCAGACGCTACGAATTCTATGATGAACGATTGAACAAAAAAAATTATATAAAGCAATGACAAAAGTAAAAAGAAGAAAGTAACACCATCAGAGTAATAGTCAGGAGGTACATAAATATTATTTATAACAAGAGCAACATTCATCAAAAATCAACAATAACAAAATTAACAACAACAACAACATCAACGGTGAAAGTAACAACAATGATAAAAACGGTCTTTGCAATAAGTGACATTGACAAAGCTAACAGCAGCAAGAAGAGCGACTGTAATTAAGGCAGACACTGAACGGAAACTATCAGATGTAGACAGGAATCCAATTTCAGTAGAGGAAATCCCCTTTCATGCAACACATCCGCTGTTGAATTCGAAATATATAGAGATAGTCACGTAAGATCGACGTTTGGATGGGAAGAATGATAGAGGAGGTGGGTTTTTACGAGAAATTATAGATCAGATCTGCAAGTTTGTGATAGTATGGTAAATGGCTGAGATGGTAAGCTTGCAGATCACGTTGTCCAAATCTGAATATATGTATGTGTGAGTGTGTGTGTGTGGGTGTGTGTGTGTGTGTGGGTGTGTATACATACATATATGTATAAGAACGTATCTATTCCTTGATAGGTGTGTGTGTATAATATATACATATATATATATATATATATATATATATATATATATATATATATATATATATATATATATATATATATATATGTATGTATGTATATATATATATGTATGTATGATTATGAATCCTTAAATATGTGTATTCGTGTGTTGTAGTAGTAGTAGTAGTAGTAGTAGTAGTAGTAGTAGTAGTAGTAACATAATCTAATCGAATTCTGGATAGTATATTGGTTTGAAATTTTTGCACAAAACCGGCAATTTTGGGGTTGTTCAATGACTCCGACCACAGAATTCAACTGGTACTTATTTAAATCGAACCCGAAACAATGAAAAGGAAAGTCGACCAATGAGAAATTTGAACCCAGAACATAAGAACGGGTGAAATGCCGCTAAGCATTTTACCCAGCGTGCTAAGGATTCTACCAGGTGGTCACTTGAACGGTATGAGAATATTAACTTGACTTCTTGTAGAGGCATGCACCTAACACACATTAGCAAAGGGCTCTGACAACAGTTCGAATATATTGTATACCCGTCGCTTATACTTTAAAGTTGTTAAACTACACCAGCGTTTGATAAAATTACATAATGAAAAGAAAAAGCAGATAGTGTGATTGCATATACATATGCATGTATGTATATATGCATGTATATATATATTCATGTA
>NC_068994.1:9858823-9865883 GCF_001194135.2 Octopus bimaculoides
CATTTATCAGGTAGATGTTAACGTAGTGGTTCTCTTGTACCTCTATTTTGATTCAAAACGTGAGATAGTGAACTGTAACTTCGAAACGGTAGGCGTTTACTATCAACTTAATTTCGAGATTTTCAGCTCAAGAAAATATCTTGAGTATATAGAATTGTCGCTGTTATTATTTTTGTAGTCGTCGTCGTCGTTGTTGTTGTTGTTGTTGGGGTGGTCGTGGTGGCAGTCGTGGCGGTGGTGATACTTGTAGGGTGGTGGCCATAATAGCAATGGTGGTGGTGGTGTTCTTTTGTCAGTGATGCAGTAGCCGTTTTAGTACAAACATGATAATGAAGAGTCCTGATCAAATAGACCTATGACAACCCGTATTCTAATCCACTTATTCGCATGCGACGTGCTCTCCAGACACAAAAGGAGAAATTTGATAAAATTATGACAAACAGGGAAGAATTGTCTAGATGGAATTTCCAATTTGTTTTGTCATTAATAAAAAAAGATGAAGAAAGAATATTGCAATAATATTTTCCGTTTTGTATTTTATCCAGTAAAGAAGGCAGTATCTATATCCTTCTAGAGCCTCAGTCAAGTGTGTATCCTCGAATCTGAGACTTGGCCCGACTTCTGGCACCAGAGTAGTCTCTGTTATAGACAACTAATGATTATGAGTCGGTGTTAGAACGAGGGAGAGGTTAAGTCCACAAGCCCAAGTTGGCATGTGATGGTGAGGTGGGCTTTGGAGCTCCCGTTTGGACAGTTCCACCGGCCCTGCCGCTCTATGTTAGTGCATCTTTTATCGCGCTCAAGAGGATAACATGAAAAGTGACCATGCGTGTTTTAGTGGCTAGGGTATTCAGCTCACGATGCTAAGGTAATGAGTTCGATTCCTGGTGGCGATTTGTGCCCCTGAGCAAGGCGATTTATTTAACGTTACTCCACGTTACCCAGCTGGTAAAAATGACCTGTACCAGTAACCGTTCTCTGTTACAATGAATATCCCTGAAAATTGCGCGTCTGTGGAGCGCTCAGCCACTTGCACGTTAACTTCACAAGCTTACTATTCCGTTGATCATATCAACTGGATCACTCGTCGTCGTAACTGACGTAGTGGCACTCCAGTGAATGCCTCACTTGTTAGGTTGAGACGCATTTTTCTCAATTTAGAGACCACTCATGTAGGCGTCGTTAACCCCATTCTTTGAGGCGAGAGGATATGCTGTAACGGACTACGTTCTCTAATGTGCTGTTGTCCATCACCGTTTACTGGATACGATCCGTTCAACTTTTATACTCTACATAGCCATGATATCGACCCGACTTCACTCTCCGTTTCTGTTTCTAGATCCACTTCCAATAAAACTGTCCATAAAATAACAATTATTCTCACCATTTCCTGTATTACTGTCATAATACATGGCACCAAAATGGCGCTATCATTATTTGTTCAAAATGAAAGACTCTTCCGTTCCTGCCATTTGTGTTGTAATCTGTCTTAGAACCACAATTACAGAAGCCTGTTTGGAGAATAAACATTATCAAAACTTTCTTTCTATTCGCTTTGCTATCTCAAGAACATTTTCATGTTGTTTCTATAAGATTGTCTTTCAACAGGTTTGATGACATTTGATTTTCGTCCTAATCCGCCACAACCCGTTTGAGTTTGCTCGCGGATGTATTAAACTAAACAACTTTCCCACTCGTTTGTATTTCTTTATTTAAGCAAACGTTTACGTTTAAAGAATTCCATTGTAGAATCGCAATTCTCAAGCAGAGACACCACTTCTACTCTATAACATTTGTTTTCCCTTCCTTCATAATAGTTTTCCTTCTTGTAAATTATTACCAATTTTAGTAGTAGTAGTAGTAGTAGTAGTAGTAGTAGTAGTAGTAGTAGTAGTAGTAGTAGTAGTAGTAGTAGTAGTAATAGTAGTAGTAGTTGTTATCAGCATCATCAACATAGTATCGCAGGTTTAGTGGAATTTCTCCGACTATACGTTCCGAGTTAAAAAAAAACCCATCGAGGTCTACTCTATCTTTCATCGTATTGGGGTCGCAAATACTAGCAAATGATATCGACAATAATACTTATTATATATATATATATGTATATATATATATATATATATATATATATAAACGTATATATTTATTCATTTATTTATTTATTTATACAGAGAGAGGGAGAGAGACAGAAAGAGTATGTGTGTGAGCGCGTGCATGTATGTGTATGTGTGTGTACATGCATACGTATAAGAAGGGTTGCGGAACAGTTCCTGAAATTGAGTAAATAAAATGCAGGAGAATCAGCTAAATATGATTTTTTTCAACAGATTCCCCTCACAGATTCACATGCTTATTGCAGCAGTCCTTAATTTTTTCCTAAGCCTCGTAAAAGTGTTGCGCCCCCAACCAGGCCTTTCGCGATAACCTTAAAGCCAAGAACTTTTCAGTACCTATCTATATACATGACAGTAGTAACCAGTAGTACGGGAAATACGTTTCAGCAATTTCTAGGGGAACACCCTGCGTAGTTGTTTTGTTTATAATGATCAAATGTTTATGCTGTACATTACCTCATTCTTTCCATCAAAGCAACGATGCCTGAACAGGTGCACGGTGTATCAGACATCATTAGTCCAAATGTTCTCAGAGTAATGTTAGATGACATGGTTTGCTCAAGAATGATACGCAACAATCCAAGAACTGAAACGCGATATCGCGATCGGGAGTACACCACTGTACTCACTTGGCAGTGAGCCGTTTACATGTACACACACAAACACAAACACACAAACACACATACACACTGAGCACGCGCACATATATACGAATATGACTTCACTTATATGGGAGAGCCTTCTTCAAACTCGAACCCACAAAAGATTGCATTCTAAGAATGATATCTTTTAATTCGCAATGGCATTCAAATAAGGATATTATCGATGTAAATTTAATTTGGAAGAAAAATTAATGAAAATAAACAAAATTAATACAACAATTTCTGTACCTTTCTAAAAGTGGGAGGAGCTATTCCTGTTATATTTCTAAATATGGAAATTTTGTAAAATTTACTTATGAAATAGACATTTTTCGTGTATTTATTTATGTATTTGATAAATATTAGCATCAGTGTTTACAATGTCTTAGAGAAATCGTGAGAAGAAAAAAAGGCGACATTAATAAGTCAACAGACACAGAAATAGATTTGTTGGTGTCAATTTTTCGAATAATTTTTACGTGAAAGGAAAACAAAGATTAGAAAAACGAATGCTACTACTTAGCAAAGTAAGAAAGAAGAGGAAGCAGGAAACAAAGAGAACCGCGGGCTTAGTATAGAAGGAAATGCAGTATTCTCATGTTTATAGTAAACCAGCAGCAACAGACCTTTGCCAGTTTACCTTTTTGTCAAAAATGGAATATAAATAGTGCCTTCGAGTTACATAAGATAAGTTACTGATTATGATGTAATGAGAAATGCATTCGCCAAAATGACTTTACACCTTTAAATGGAGATCTTGAATTTATTAACTGTATATGTGGAATTTTAACGGGGCTGATGAAACTCAGATGTGTTTATGTAAAAGATGGCCTAAGTATTGAATAAGATATATCACTGGCAAATATCTCGTATTCATGTGTAAGATTGGTTTACTGAAAAAATTATAAGATCGTATAATATACTAAATTTATTATCATAAAATTAAATCGTCTTTATAGTTCATATTTTTAAAAGTTTAAAAAAAAGTGAGTAGTTGTTTAATGAGAAGTAGGTGCCTGAGTCTGAACGATCTTTCAGATGTGGAATTTATTTCATAACTATTTTAGAATGATCTATAAATATTATGGAATTTAAAAGGTTGGATAGAATTTTAATTGAGAAACTAGTATGGTATAATTATTTAATAGCAGGTATGCAACAGATGCAACAGATAAACATTTAAAGTAAAAATTTATTAGTTGGCTTCATATTCAGCACAAGACCAGCAATTTCGGAGAAGGGTCTACGTCGATTATATGGACCCCAGTGCTCAGCTGGTATTTATTTTACCGACCGCGTAATTTTCAAAGGTAATTATGACCTCGGCAGAATTTGAACTCAGAACATAAATACGGACCATTCTTCATATTCGCCGCCTTGCCTGTCTGGATTACTTAAGAACTATATTTGTATTACATTAATACAGCAAATTCCGAAATCATATTTGGTTAGTGTGAAATATTTTAATTTTCGTCAAATTGTTAAGCTGTTTAAGCTAGCTTTTACATAAGTAGCTAAATGGAGAAATGTGTCTGTAGTAGATATTAGTATGAAAATGTCTAACTGTATTATGGATAATAAATAAATCATTTCCATTACGTTAATGACGTAAAGAAGTAACTGAATAGAATAATTAGATAATATATACACATTACTAAGTTTAGGTGTATCACAAATTTTTGTAATAAATGATGAAATATATATATATATGCACGTAGTGAGCATTCTTGTCTGGCTTAAACTTACTTTAAATCTGAATTCAGACTTCGATTTAAAATATAAATACGTGTTTAGGCTTCTGTGATTCTGTATATGACTTGATTTTAAATGAATAGCTTATTTTTTGAAATCCAAGGAAAGGGAATGTTGACGTTTCGTTTCTTCTATTGGAGTTTCTAAAGATGTGTATGGAAAGTATAACAGAATTTTAATGGAGTAGATGAAGGTCCGACGTATTTAGAGTGAAACATTGAATAAAATATATCATTGACGAGGGTCTCTCATTCTAAAAGGAATGTGTAACGACTAGTAAAATTATAATTATTATAAGTTTAATTTTAACTATCTTTTCAGATTGTTTTAATTTATGCTTATCAGGTGTCATCATTTTGTTGATGTATTGAATACTTAAAAAAATGAGAGCCAGAAGTACGAATATAGCTAAGGTTTTATGCAAAGTAGAATAGTATATATAGTAGGCAAATTCATTATGTTAAAAATAGGCATTGGGTGAAGACTGAAAATGTGAAGACTTGATAATAACTTAAATAAGTCAAGCAAATGTTACAGTGAATTTGTTGTTATAGGTAGATTTTACTGTAATATATAAATAATTTTTGTATTTTTCTATTTATTGTACTAAGTACTACTATTATTTTTATAGCCTATTTTCAAATTTCTAATTATTAATTGATGATGAAAAAAATGAATTTTTTTATAGTGCAAAGAATATTTTGAGGTATTTTTTAATGTTTTAATAGAAGTAACAAGTAATAACAAAAAGAAGTAATAACTTGTAATAGACTTTTTAGTTTTAATTTTAAAAAAACTAATATTTTCTACATCTAAATATTTTATTTGAAATAATATCCTTAGCTGCAATATTTTAAGTAAAACTTTTCTTGTTCTGGATTTTACCTGATGTAATAAGTTGTCTATAACTTTTCCAATAACTTGTCCTGTAATTTTCTAGGTTTATAATATTTTTCTCTTACATAAGGATGTATAATAATGTTTGAGGTAATGTTTACGTTAAACTACAGATGTATGAGTGCATTTGTAAGGCGTTAGCTCAAAACCATTCGGTCGTGGTTAGCATTGTATTGCAGAAAATAATGAGCGATAATCCATTAACATATTAATACATATCTGTTGATAATTCAGTGTTTGCATTCAGGAATTAATATATTGATAAACTAATACGCTAGAAAATCATTTCTGTAATTATCTTGCAGTATACTTGCAGCTTATATCTACCGTATCAGCATATTTTTGTATCATAATCATAAACACAATGCTTCTTATATTCATTTCATCTAGAAACATCAGAATATTTAAGACTCTACGCCTGATAGTAAAATAGATCCCTAGAAAAACGAAGTTTTCGTATATTTCTTTATATACTAAGTTAGATTGTTTCCTTCCCTTTTTACATTTTGCTTATTGTTGTTCCCTTCTTTTTTCTGTTCGCGCTTCTATTTACTCTTTACCGGGCTTTATTTCCAATATTTCTAACAAAAAGATTAAATTTGACAACGATAAATATATTACATTCTAGTATCTGCCTTATGGTATGTGGATATTATGTTACCTTATTTAGAAGAACCTTGCCAAAATAATTGTCACACCCTCCCTTGGTATTTGCAGTCTTATATGAAATGTAATAACATACAATTCTCTTCTTACCGCATGTTCTGTATTCCAACACATAAATGTTCTGTTTCCATCCACATAAATGATACTCAATTTGTAGAATACTCTTGATAATATCCTCAAGTTTAGACAGGAATACAATGTTTGACGAAACAAACACAATCCATATATATATATATATATATAGTGATCCGAACAGAGAAGAACAAACAATAACACGAGGACGTGGTATAGGTACTGTATTATCAGACGCTCAGGAAAGGAAGGAAATAAGAGTTAACGTTTCAAGCCTTGCTCTTCTTCAGAAATAGAGGAAGGTCCAAAGGATGGGAACACGAAGGAGGGGACCAGTCGATTAGATCGACCACAGTACGCAACTGGTACTTAATTTATTGACCCCGAAAGAATGAAAGGGAAAGTCGACCGCGGCAGAATTTGAACTCAGAGCTTAAAGACAGACGAAATACCGCTAAGCATTTTGCCTTGCGTGCTAACGTTTCTGCCAGCTCGCCGCCTTTATAATATTAATTAATTGTTGGAGATGGATTTCGTATTTTGTGCCTAAGAAAAGTCTAATACGAAATCTATCTCGTACTATTAATTAAATACTATTAGCCCAAACTGCCACTGCGGAGTTCCTGAAATGGAGCTAACGGAAATGTACCACAACTGCAGTTGACAACACTTTGCCTAAAGTGTGCCGGTGTTCTATTCAACATTGAAATACACGAATCGAGTTATACTTATTATTATTATTATTATCATTATTATTATTATTATTGTTGTTGTTGTTTTATATATATATATATATATATAAATATGCGTATGTACTTAGGTACATGTTTACATATATGTCTATATCTGTTTATATATGTGCGTATGTGCGAGTGTGTATAAATATCCGTGTATGTATATGTATATATATATATATAT
>NC_068994.1:9866251-9866931 GCF_001194135.2 Octopus bimaculoides
GAGAGAGAGAGAGAGAGAGAGAGAGAGAGTGAGAGAGAGAGAGAGAGAGAGAGAGAGAGACACTCACACGCCATTCCAATTCATATGGTATGTATCTGTATTGTTTCATGTAAAGTTAAGAAGGGGATACAAAATTCTTGGTATCACCTTACATTGAAATAGTATTTATCGTTATACTACGCCAACAGAATAACATTTTATGTAAGATTTCTTGGCATGTCATTACTATACTGGCACGCAATGAGCAGCGGACATCTTGCATGTTTATTGTTTGTTTAGAATCTCGTTCCATTGTTAACTTTTCAAAGAAATCAATTTGAATAATAATTATTACACTAAATCACTGTATAATTAATGATTTAATTAATTTCTCACATGATACAAATTATTACCAAACTACCTAAAGGTATACTGCAATGGTTCACGATTTTAGTATGAAAGGACTAGGTTAAAAATAGTTACAGATTTGTAGACTTTAAGTAGAAAGATATATTTTTTCGACACGTAACATGCCTAATATGGCCTCTGCTTTGACAAATGCAAAAGGGCACGTCTACTAAATATCAAATATTCACATTATAACAATTAATAAACAATCTGTATATTCAATTTCAGGTTTAAGTAAATTTTTATGAAGTCTCACTATTTACTTCTGTCGTAACTTATATATATATATATAT
>NC_068994.1:9867390-9868413 GCF_001194135.2 Octopus bimaculoides
ATATACACGCCTGCTAACACAATCACATGGTTGGGTTGGGCAAGTGTCCTTGTGAATAGATTTAGTAGATGTAAATTGAAATAAGCCCGTCCTATATATATGTATATACAGGTGTTGGACAAAATAAAGCTACTTATCACACACCCACACCTAAGCCTATATGTATATATACATATATATATATATGTGTGACAACCGATGTTAGTGTGTTTATGTCCCTGTAATATAGTGGTTCAGCAAAGGGAACAACAGAATAAGTACTAGGCTTACAAAGAATAAGTCCTCGGGTAATTTGTTCAACTAAAGGCGGTGCTCCAGCATGGCCGCAGTCAAATGATTGAAACAAAGAAAAGAATAGAAGAAATACAGGCAGTTACGTACCGTAAGTAACTTCATAAATGCAGAAGTGTATTATTGGATTTTAATTAAGCAATAAGAAGCCAAGGTTTCTTATTGCTTAATATATTATAAACAACTTGTTTACAAATTTTTAGAACATTGGTCATATGCCGAGAATATTGGAAACAAAATTCAAGTGCAGTAGTAGCAGGAGAAAGGGAGGAGTATGGTTGGGTTGTGTCAGGAAGCTACGATGAAAATGTTAACAAACAAAAGATATAGTATACATGCTATCGGTGGAAATAGAAGGAAGAGATGAAGGCTTAATTAAAGACTAGATCTGATTTACATGTACGAAGCTGCATGTGATCCACGAATTAATAAACATGCTTGCTATTGTTTACTATCGAATGAAAAGGAACACTTAATGTTAGTATGTGTGTGTTTGCATGTGTGTGTATGCGTGTTTGTGTCTGTGTGTGTGTGTATTTGCACACATTTATCAATGTATTTATATACACACATACATACATATGTGTATTCACTTAAGCACTTATATATAGATATATATGTATAGTTTCACATAGATATACATGCATATGTATATAAATAAATACATAAATATATACATAAAGATATATAAATATAGCCAAAGTACATATATGTATATATATATATATATAT
>NC_068994.1:9868791-9874280 GCF_001194135.2 Octopus bimaculoides
ATCTTATATATATATACGTATATATTTACGTATATATATATATTGTGTGTATACATATAAATATATGTGTGTGTGTGTGTGTGCGTGTGTGCATACATACACATATATAGGGCGTGTGTATGCAGAGAGAGAGTGAAAGCTACAGAGGGAGACACGTATAATTCAGAAATTAGAAATATTTTTATGAATATATTTGATAAATATATAGATATCTATTCATCATTTAATGGAAACCTATAAGTACAACGAATCAATTAAAGACGCTGAGCAGTAAACAGCGAACAATACTGACATATTGGTAATTTCGTCATAACCGGACTCACATTCATATACGCACACTGACACACATAGGTAGGTATTTTATCGGATACATATACGTATTATTAAAATTTATAAGAGTTTCTTAAATATGTTCAAATGTTTTTCAGGTACATGTTTGTATATATTTTGAGATATTTCTAAATATTGAAAATTGCCGAAAACCTTGTGAAAGTTGCACATTGTTACATACATCTAATCAGATATATAATCTTCTATTTTTAACAAAATGCATGTGTGCGTGTGTGTGTGTGTGTTGGTTTGTTTGTGTGTGTGAGAGAATCCTTGCGTACGGATGTGTGCGGCATGAGAGTGTGTGTGCCTGTATGTATATGCACATACATTTACAAAAAGATATACATATAAATACATGTATGTATATATGCCTATATATATATATGCATATACATATATATATACATGTGTGCGTGTCTGCGTGTGGATAGGTATTAATACATGTGGGTGTGTGAATGTGTATACATTCATATGTGAGAGCTAGTTTCATCTGTTCTCTCACTATATACACACCCACACATCCAACCGTGTATGTGTGTGTCTCTCTCCATATGTGTGTGTATGTGTGTTAGTGTATATATATATATATATATATATATATATATGCACACATATATATATATTCATACATACATACGTGCGTACATAAGCTAGATACATACACCCATTCATACATACATACACACGTACACATATTGAAACACGCTAGTGTATATGTAACCATGACATTATCTATTTTGTTGTACTTCATAATACGGAAAGGTTTAATCGATCTCCTCCAGAAATCGCAAGAATCTACCCAGCTGGATAGCGGATATACTGTCGAAAACATCTGTGGACTCTTTGAAATTCTTATAACTACTTTATAGTTGAAAACCATAGCCGCCATCATGTTTTTCTTTTCCCGTGATTCTAGTGTGGCACCATCGTTGTCATATATATCATAATATAAACGTGTGTATATAAAAGATACAGGTGTGTGTGTGTTTGTGTGTGTGTGTGTGTGTGTGTGTGTGTGTGTGTCTATGTATTTATGTGTTATATACGTGTCTATGTATGTATAATATGTTACTCATTGTCTTTTTATATTTACATTGAATAGTACTTGAGTACAATATTATTGACTCCGTGTACACACGTTCAATGTCATCTCTTGATATTATTATACAAATAGCGTGAGTGAACTTCGAAAATATAGTACCTTAATAGCGATAACTGAATGAAATATTATAGTCTAGTTAGTGTTAACTTAACATAACCTCGCTTTAATGATAAGAACGATGTAATGTATATATTCGGTAAAGTTATACAAATAAGTCACGTCCAAAGACGTATACACACACATACATATATACATGCATACACACACACACAAACACACACACACACACACACACACATATATATATATATATATATCTTAGAAATGATCTAATTATAAATCTCACAGAGAGACTTAAGCAGCAGTGATACGATAAAGCAGTTGTATACTGTCAACTTAATATGACAGTCCCAATAAGGGAATCATACTGCTGCTATTTAGCCCTAGGAAGCTGGACCACTTCCTGTCGACCTTGACACATTTCCAGTGTCCTTATGTTTGCGAGGGGGAGACAAGCACTTCCACCCAGCCTAGTCTGAATTCAGAGACATGTTTCTGAGTCATTGCTCGTCATCAGCCTGAAGTAGCAAAACCAGCTAAATAGCAGCAGCACCATTCCCTTATTGGGCCTTCAAATTAAGTTGAAAGTATACAACTGCTTTCTGGTAACACTGCTGCTTACGTCTCTCTACGTTCTGAGTTCAAATTCCGCCGAGGTTGACTTTGCTTTCATCCTTTCGGGGGTCAACTAAATAAATACCAGTTACGCACTGGGGTCGATATACTCGACGTAATCTGTTTGTCTGTCCTTGTTTGTCCCCTCTGTGTGTAGCCCTTTCGGGACAGTAAAGAAATATGATAGATAGATAGATTTTCTCTATGCGGGTATACTGTGAATGCGGTGAGTAGTTTAAAGAGTCTATCTTGCTTCGATTCAGATTGAATTTCAGCGTTGGCAAAATATAAGCACATCACCCTCAACCTTTTCCCACAGTATTGAGAGCAGTGTTTTTTATCCTTGTAATATTGATTCTGACTTTCTTCTACGAATAAACAGCACAGGAATATTTTATATGTGTCTGTCTTTGCGTGTTTTGAGTATATATATACATACACACACACACACACACACACACACACACACACCTATATATATATGTGTGTGTGTGTGTGTGCGTGTGCGTATGTGTGTGTGGGCGTATGTGTGTGCGTGCATGTGTGTGTGTGTGTGTGTGTGTGTGTGTGTGTGTGTGTGTGTGTGTGTGTGTGTGTGCGTAGGCACACAGACACATAAAATTCATAAACATAATTCTTTTGTCGCAATTTCTCTAGTTTCTGGTGATTGTGTTTGATAAGTGACGTTGTTAGGTGCTCTAATCTATTCGGTATAATTTTTTTCTCTTATCAGATTTCTAGAATATGTAGGTGGAATATTTAATTTTATTTCGCTTATTGTTTTGCTTTTATTTCATTTATTTCCATTTCGAAATTTCAGAATCTTAATTATCGTTAATGTTCTTTTTATTGAATGTTTACAATAAAGTCTTTTAAAATTTCTCTTCTCTCGAATCATATGATTTATATACGAAATTTGAATTTATGAACGTGTTATCTTCTCTTTTGAAAAAGCTTGCTCACCATTTCATTTTCCGGATATATCTGTCCACATTTTCGTATTAGTACATTTATCCTCCTTTATCACGGTGGTGTTTGTTTCCAAAAATATCACAGTAATAAATGAATCTGTGATAAATAAAACATCTCTGCAGAGACGTAGCATTCACGGTCGCGTATTTTATTACTCGAATCTCTGTCATTTGTTAGGTCCAGGAGCCTTCGTATTTTATGCGCTGGTCTCACGTTGATCGGTACAAATACGCAAAATCGCATGAAATATAGACAGCATGGCAGCAAGGTCATAGAAAACATAGTTAGTGTATTCCAGGTAACTGAGCACTGTGAGTGGTCATTGGGACACGTTTGTTCGGTACAAGCAGAATCTTCGACACGTATCATGGCAGAACAAACCGTGATAAGTGGAACATGGTTTATAATTGAGCATACTGTGTTATCTTGTATAAGTAATTAACGAAGCAATGATTAAGGACACTACCGGCTGAGGGCATGTTGGAAGATGATATTAATTTTGGAGTCTTCCTTCTTGAGTGATTTCTTTCACTGCAGTCAAGGAGCTTAATCTACCCTTACATAAATCTATTTAACGCATTGACGGAACCCCGATATGCACTACCGTTTCGGGTTAGAACGAGCC
Organism: Octopus bimaculoides; assembly: GCF_001194135.2. NCBI lineage: Eukaryota > Metazoa > Mollusca > Cephalopoda > Octopoda > Octopodidae > Octopus > Octopus bimaculoides. Next base: position 9,872,499 of record NC_068994.1, read on the forward strand.
TGGGGGTAATGGTAATTAATGGATGACCCTACATTCCACACAATTCTCGAACTCCCGAATGGATGTATTTTAATATCATGAATGTATTTTAATGACATGCACATGTTGAATGCAAATCCTTAACTTCACAATTAGAATCCTATCAAGAAATGTGTGAGATGAACATCTGATGATATACTTCCGTTTAATATATACATTTTTGACTCTTGTTAAAATAAATTGATATTTCTAATATTGCTCCCAATGTCAGCACAAGGCTAATAAATATGGAGGAGGAGCAAATCAATAATTATAACGACACCACTGCTTAGCTGAGCTGTCAGTCATATTATCGATCACTGGACGGAGGAAATGCTACATCGATCTAGACGCAATTCAAACCAAGAAACGTAAAGCCGAGAAAAATGCCGCAAAGTATTTTATTCGATGCGCCAGCGATTCTACCACCTTGATGCGTTAAGTGTTTCTAATGCTGGCGCAATGTTATATATTTTGGTCGTGTACATTCGATCGAAGGAAGGAGCTACGAACACAAATCTCTGCATTAGTAATTATATGATTAATTTGATTCATGATAGTATTATTGATTGCGATATAATTTTGATATAGAAAGTAAAGGGCGCAAATAAGAAGAGTATCTATCTCTACATCCTACGAATAATATATACTACAGAAAATGAACACTTATAAATGATCAATGATAAGGCCCTGCTTATGACGCCTTCGCTGGACCGGGTTCCACGAATAATACGATTTTATAACTATTGGGGTTCCTAATATATTCTTTTTGTGGAGACACATGGCCTAGTGGCTGGAGCAGCGGCTTCACCTTCGAGGGATCGCATGTTTGAACATTAGAATGGGCGATGGAACGAAACACCTAAGTTCCACGCGGCTCCGGCAGAAGGTAACAGCTCCGGCAGAAGGAACTTGTGCTGACTCTTTCGCCACAACTTTCTCTCACTTTTTCCTCCCAGATCTAGCAGCTCACTTGTGGCGGACCGTCGTCCCGTTCAGGTGGGGAACCTATACGCCAATACAACCGGGACACCGGACCTTATGAGCCAAGCATGGCTCGAGAAGAAACAAATAGCAACAAATATATATTTAACATGAGAGAATAAAAGACAGACTCTACCTCGCTGGAATTCGAGCACTGAATGTAAAGATAAGTTACTAAATATGAATTCAGATAGCGAGCAATGCCCCGTAATAATAAATTATTGAGATATTCTGATATTCGGCAACCATGCAGAGTATTTCATCTTGTCATAAGCTTAGGGTCATTCATAAATAAATAAGTTTCTTCATAATCAAATTTGCTTTAGCCGCGATTACTCCACTACGTTCTTGTTTCGTTGGTCCTTTTGAAACTATTTTATGAAACGCGTTGTTTCCTATTCCCAAAAACGTATGATGTGATTTGTTAAAAAAAATTCGGTAGATTTACCTAATAGACCGTGACACTATGTATATGTACACTCTTCCATTCATGCAAGATATTCTGCGCACCATTGTAACTCACTGTCTGATATTCTATCACTCTAAATCACATAGGGTTTCGTTTACATATTAGATTAAATTTTACGAACGTTAATGACGTTGCTACAGTCTGAAGTTATAATTTCATTAGCTTAAAAACATATGATATATATTTGAAAACATCCGTCTAGATTATATTAATCTACGCGAGACTAAAATATATGCAAGTGTGTATGTATGTATTTATGGAGGTTGTACAGATGTGTGTATATATATATATATATATATATATGTATATAT
>NC_068994.1:9876079-9878636 GCF_001194135.2 Octopus bimaculoides
GCATTGAACTGCATATTATTTTGCTCTGCCCACTCATATATTGCATTTAGGTCATTCTGCAGGCTTACAATATCATCAGGATTCTTTATTGCCTGAGATATCTTTGTGTCATCAGCATAGCAAGTGACAGTGGCTCTCCGAGTGACCATGGGCATGTCCAGAAGGGCCACTATGAACATTAGTGGCCCCAGAACAGTTCCTTGTGGAACACCGCTCAATATTTGTGTTTCCCTAGATAGTATTTGGTGGACGGTATGTTGAGCATACAACTACATCAATTTGTTTTATGTGTACTATTAAAGTATCACATACAGAGTTTGAGTGTGATAGTAGTAGTAGGAGTGTGACATCTGCTCGGATGTACATATATTATATATATATATATATGCATATATATATGTATATATATGCATATATATATATGCATATGTACATGTATATATATACACACACGCATATATATATACATACATACATACATACATAGATAAATAGATATAGATATATGCACGCATATATATATATATATACATAGATTGAGAGAGAGATATGTATTCATATTCTTATATATATAGATATAGATATATATGTGCGTGTGAGTGTGTGTGTGTGTGTGTATGTGTGTGTGCGTGTGCGTGTGTGTGTGCGTGTGTGTGTACATAAGTACACGTATAAATATATATGTGTGTTTATGCGCGTGGCTATGTCTCACTTTGCTCTTGAGGCGTATTTGAATACATATACATACATAAACGCATAGTTAGTCGCATAAAAACAGATGGACGATCATACATACTTTGTATACATTTAAGCACCATATATATGCATGTATGTATATATGTATGTACGTATGTATGTATGTATGCATACATGTATGTACGTGTGTGTGTATGTTTGTGTGTCTGTGTTTGCCCCCACCCAGCATCGCTTGACTATTCTGTTGTTTTTACCTCCACGTATCTAGCGGTCCGGCAAAAGAAACCGATAGAATTAGTACTAGGCTAACAAAGTGTATGTCCTGGGGTCGATTTCCTCGACTAAAAGGCGGTGCTCCAGCATCGCCGCAGTCAAATGACTGAAACAAATAAAAGAGTAAAAGAATAAAAAGAGTATTTGATTACACGCGATGGTGAGCACATTTGTTTCCATATATCTCAACCGAAGTACATAAAAAAAAAAACCACCATCGGTTATATATCATGGACTTACCATGCGGTTCGACAATTTGTGATCTCTTTGCTGGAACAGTTAATTACTATTAGTATTTTAGTTTGAATGATTGTGTATTCCTCAGACGCCATTGTCTAGACTCAACTTGACAATATGCGTGAGAAGGAGGAGAAATTTTAAAAAATGCCTGCAATACATCAATTTAATGTCACTGTAATTACTTAGTAACAAATTTTATCACGACCGTTTGCACAATTTACCGTGCCGAGAAGGAATGGTCTGTTTTCAAATATATTTTCATAATTATGCATATATACACATGCACACACAAACACACACTTGTTGTGTGTATGTGCGTTGTGTGTCATTGTGTATGTATGTGTACAAGTAAATTAAGGCGTTTTTATCTGTTTGTCCACCACTGCCACTTCACAACCCGTGTTGGTGTGGTTACGTCCCCGTAACTTTAGCGGTTCGGCAAAAGAGACCGATAGAATAAGAACCAGGCTTTAAAAAATAAATCCCGGCAGTCGATGATTTTTTCGACTAAATCACTTCAAAGCAGTGCTACAGCATGGTCACAGTCAAATAACTGAAACACGTAAAAGATATACGATATATATGTGCGTATATGTAGAATTACGTAAGGAGGACAGTTCCTTTCTATCCTAAATGCTAATCCCCTTTTCAGCACGTTGTGTTCTACCAATCTGATGTTTATAGCTAGGGGAGACTTCTCTGTGTAGAGTTAAAGACCAATGACTTTAGCCGAAGCTACGGCTATTCTTTCAGAATTCCTTTCTTCAAACTAATTTACGCTTATACTCTTCCTACTTTTTAAAAATGTTACTGGTTTAACTTCATTTGGCACAGGTTTCTAGCATGCTCAGCGACCATTTAGAGTTTCTCTCTTTGGCACAGAACTGTCTGATATTTAATAATTATATGTCTTTTTTTTCTCAGCTTTATGTATTGTTGTTTATTTGTGATTTGTCGTTGTATTTTCAGACCGTTCTTTACATTTTATCTACACACACTTAAGTACACTAATTTTATTTAGTTTTATTTGTTATTTCTGAAAGAAATTTGCTGCACATTATGTTTTTCTATTGAATCATTGGGGAAAGCAATTTGATTTGAAGTAACAATAAACTTGATATATTTTCTCTCTCTCTCTCTCTCTGGCTATATTTCTCATGCCTGCATATCCGTCTACCTCTCAACACTACCGCGCTCTCTCTCTTTCTCTCTCTCTCTCTTTCTCTCTCTCTCTCTCTCTCTCTCTCTCTTTTTCTCGCCCTTCCGCTCACTCCATCTTTATCATCCTCTGCATGTATATGTGGATGAGAATTTACACACACAACCACCCACCCAAAACACACACACA
>NC_068994.1:9878863-9881376 GCF_001194135.2 Octopus bimaculoides
CTCTCTCTCTCTCTCTCTCTCTCTCTCTCTATCTCTGTATATATATATATATATATATATATATATATATATATGTATGTATGTATGTATGTATGTATGTATGTATGAATGAATGTATATTCATTACACACATATTCTCGAATATTATTTATATATACGTAAGCATATATATATGCATACACATATTATGCACATACGAAGACATATGCATATATACGTACATGCAAATATACGTACATTCAGAATTACGTAATCGCACAGCTAGTTAACTGCGCAATGGAATACCAAATATTAGAACGTACACTAAGAAGTCAAGATAGATCTCCAATTCGTTTAACGAACTCCTACAGTAACCATACACAACTTTTAATATGAAAATGATGAGGACATATCTGATGCTATATCCGTATACTGGATAAACATAACTAACTACGCTTTAAATATCTTTATGTAACAATTTGTTTTTATTCGCCATTAAACGACAGCAAAAATTTAAAAAATACCTTCTGAACCTCTAGTAGCAAGATGCCTTTATTTGTATTATAAAGTGATATTTTAATTACGTTCCTTTGGCTACGCTTCATCTTTCGTGTCAGAGAATAATACCCTAACACCAACCATCCTTCACACCTCTACACAATGCAAATACAGTTGGTATTCGTTCATATTATACACAGAACTGTAAAGACTTCCATCTGGCAGTCGCACATCCCTTCACGGAAATGTTCCATCGAATTTTTATTTATTTATTTTTTTAATTTCTTTTGCTTCTGACATATTACACCTCTATCAGCTCATCTGATAAAACAGGAACGCGCTGCCATATCGCCCAACTGTAGCTCAATGGAAAATATTTGTCCACTGCTTTTCTTACTAAATTGTGCCTCACGTCCAAGATCCTACATTGTATAAAATACTTACATGTTTATCGTCTGATCATAATCTGCATCTCACTTTCCAATATTTTATTGTATTTCATAGTTACTGACGAATCTATGTTTTACTGACGGACTATATGAGTTATATTGCTAGCCATAACGTGTATTGATAACGATATTAAGAAAATATTAAGGGAATATTAGATAGGAATAAAGTAGTGTACCATTGCATGTAGTGGCTAGTAAGTCATTGCTATACAAAAAGAAGAGTGAGAGATAAAACTGAGCCGCGGCCCACGACGGCTTTGTTAAGTGTAGTATCAGAATGTACTCTGTCAATATGCAACGTAGTATTCATACCTAACTGGAAGAACCAGATCCAAGAAACGTGAGACACGCGACATTCACAAATAGGAAGTTCCGACAGAAGTTTTGCATATGAAACAAGGTTGTTAATTTTGATGAACTGGACAACAATATTTCTCTCACAAAATTTCTCCAAGTCCAGAGTCCATATGCATCTGGCAGACGAGAGTAGATCAGCAGTGTATCTGAGTTTATGAGATCTAGACAAGTAGCCATTAAGAACACATAGAGAATCAAGGTGTTAGAGGACGTCGTTTTTAATAACTTCCTCTGTTTGCTTAGAGAGAAAAGGACAGCATAGAGTGTCATTCACCAGGGTCACAGAAGTGGCTCTTTCTGAAAATAAGGCACATTATAGTGATTCCAAAAGAGATAAAATTATTGTTGAGAGCAACACATCGAACATTCAATAAAGTTCAATTTGCAGAGAATAGCAGCCTCGACTTCAATGGGGAAAAGTACATGAATCTTTCTTGCAGTTCGTAATATATCTTCCTAAGCATTTGAAGTTTTTTTCAGAAGTACATTTAAACATTCGTGTATGTGTATGTTTGTGCATGTATGTATATCTGTGTGTATTTATATGTGTGTATATTTGTGGGAATATGCGTGTGGGAATATGTAAATATATATAGGTATGTGGTTTATTTTTTTAAATTTACGTATGTGCATATGTATTTCCACGCATATGTTTGCGTGTGTCCATTCGTAGGAAAATGTAAATGTGTATGATTTAATGTTAGTATCTGAGTGTAATTATGTATGTGTGTGTATGTGCGCAAGTGTATATATGTGTATAGACATCAAAATATAAAATACTAGAAAGGAAAGATCAGATAGTGTTGACGTTGCTAGTGGTAAACAAGATTAAATCAGCAGACATAAATACTATAACACATCAGCCATTCTCGAAATTTAGTTTCAGGGCATGTAGAAATTATTCTCAAATGTTAAAGTTCAAAATGATTCGGAAAATTTCGCTAAATATTACGTTTGAAAAATTGAGATATAACAATTGTTAGAAACACATCAGATGCAGTGGGGTTCGATACATATTTCAATTGTAAAAGTATTGATCTTTCAGAAACGCTTCACTATCAAAACCAGAGTAAAAGAATTACGCTCTGTAGTTTACCTTTTTCATACATGGAGTGTGTTAAAATGCCAGTTAATGATATTTGTATTTTTATTCTTTTTGTGTATGTTATCTATCTATCTATCTATCTATCTACACACACACATATATATATATATATATATATATATATA
>NC_068994.1:9882771-9884154 GCF_001194135.2 Octopus bimaculoides
ACATATATATACATTTTGCTCACCTCGTAAGTATATATATGTGGGTAATATAAAATAATATAAATGAGTAACAAAGATGCAATGGATTGACACTTATACATCTTTGGTGCTCGTATATATTTTACTCACCTACCCTGGAATCTGCACTTCCGAGGTACTTTGGAAAGTATCTATATATAAAGAACATGTCTGAAGAAACAAGGGTCGTGCTTTCTGCATATACTACAAAAATATTAGGGAAAATATTCTGTGTAGAGTTGGATACTCGTCTGGTATTGTTTATGTGTGCAAAATAGTTTGTCCTAACAAGGTGCCTCAATTTAAGTTCCCAATTCAACTAAATCTTAATTACACTTTATGTGTGTGTTTTTTCTAATTTGTTTTTATTAAGACAAGGAACTGAATTTCCTTCACTAGTTTTCGCATTGGTACTGAAACTGATTTCTTGTGGCTACGAAGCAAATATGTTGGTTGCATGCTTTCTACATTTGGAAATAAAACTACTTCTTCTTAATCATTTTTCCTTCTCAAAGAAGAGACAATATTGCAATTAAAATTTATATTAGAATTAATTACTATAGAAGAATTTGTTACGTTCCTTGTTTACTTAATTAAAGAATTAACTAATATTTACTCACAGCAGACAAATAAGTTTCTGGACTTTCTTTATCGTCAGTTTAGATTTGTGAGTTTGTTTTACTCAATTGACAAATAGATGTGATTTAATTTTATTAAATCATTTGTTTATTTTCTCTTAAACGAACAGCTGTGACATACAAAATATTACATTTTGGTAGCTTCAGTTTTCGTCATTATTAATACATTAATTCTTAATTACTCTGGATGGTTTATAGAATTTTTAGAAGCAGTCGACAACAGAGAGGAAATTAGTATTGCTCTACCACGATCGGCCGGAGGCAAGTCTTTACAAACGTATGTTTTGAATGCAAACATGTTATCGCAAGGCTAAAATAAACACACAGCAGTATTTTGGCATTTAGTTATAGTAGTGGACACGTTACACAAGTTTCACTCAGTAAACTCTAAGCTATTTTGTAGGAAGAAGAGTATAAATACACACGTGTGCCCGCGCGCGCGAACTCTTTAATCTTTTGTTTGTTTCACTCAATTGGACTACGGTCATTCTGGTGCTGCAATCGAACGAAATAAAAAAAAAACCCAGTAATTCTTAAAAAAAAATTTTTTAAACTGTATAAACTTATTCTATCGGTTGTATATGCCGAACTGCTAAGTTGCGGGGGATATAAATAAGCCAGCACCAGTTGTGAAGCCGTGGAGGGCACAAACACAAAAATACGCGAGCGCGGTAATACACTCACACGCAGAATCACAGACACACACACACACACACACACACACACA
>NC_068994.1:9886930-9889181 GCF_001194135.2 Octopus bimaculoides
TTTATAACGAATATTCCATTTTCTATGGGTATGCAGCGCTCACCAAGCACACCGGAATATATGCCCCACCACTCCACCTGATATCAATCTTCTAATTAATCTGTTCGATTTTATCATTCTCTGTTCACTGAAGAGCTAGCTACTCTTTCGTATCAGGGACGTAATTCAATCTATGAATATCATAAATTATTTCTGTTCGACATTTCAATATACATTGGTGCATACATAGAGATATAAATATTTAGAAATTGAAATATTTAAATCAAATTACCCTAAATTACCAAATCATACAATAAAGATTAAAATTAAATTCTTCTATTAATTTTATCTTTTTTTAAACAATGTTGCTCTGCTATCATTTTTCTATATTGATTTCTCCAGCTAGATGATTAAATGTCGATAAGTGCTATATAAATGCACCTATAACTTATTTCAAATACACACAAAAATAACCTTATTCTACATCATTTTATTTCGGTGCATTTCTACAAGAAATACAAAACAATGATTTAATAAAAGTATCCAGCTGATATTCTTTATCAAATTATAAATAGAAAACAATTTTCTTAGTAAATTGTGACGAGTTGATTGTAACAATGGGAATTAATGTATTCATATAAGAAATAATAGATAAACACTTTACAATACATTTCCTGATAGGGTTACATTTCTAGAATTCAGCTTATAAAATAACACGTGATATAAAGATTTCGATTGTATGACGCAACAACACAATACGCACCTCAACGCAGAGACACAAATATACGTACACATATAAACTTATTCTTACATATCTTTCCTTATGGCAGTAAATTTGACTTACAGTTGTTTCCAGTAGTAATTACAGACGCGTTATTGACAAGTTTACTCAATAGGCCCATTCATCGGTTGAGTAAAATTGAAAGACCGACAAAATGAATGCTATTTTCGTGAGAGTGAGTGTCATTTTTTTTTGTTATCCCAAACATGAACAATGATGCTCCCGGCGTTCATTGTGTGCTTTCGGTCCTTAAACACATTCACCCAAATGATTCAGCCTCTTTTTTTATCCACTTAACACTACCTATATTTGGTAGCACTACGCTTAACAGGGCTTACACCTTCTATAAAGTGTAATTCCTATAAAGTATTATCTGCTACTTCAATATGGCCGTCGTTCTATTGGACCTTGTCGTGACTAGCATATTGCATGATCTGCAAAAGAACTGACCTTCAAATCTTTTGTATCCCACCTGAAGGGCATAACTCCTCGCTTACCGTCTATCACTTCGACATAACCCCACCAACTCAGCACATTTTCATAGTTAGAATGAGTGAGGCTTATATCTAAGGTTGAAGACGATACGCTGACTGGACTCTGTAATGTCCAGGAGTTTCTAGGTATTCAGATTCTCTGCATTCCACTGCAATGGGATCACGTCTTGATCGCTAGTCATTGTTTCGCTATAACTTCAGCATCGCAGCATACTTACGTAACAAGAATATCTGAGAGTATATGTTTAATTCTGAATTAAACCTACCATGCTGCAATCACCTTACACACACGTCATATACTGGGAAATTTTCTTAACAAAATTCATATCAACCACTTCATCAAAATCCATTATATTGTAAGATGTTTATAGTGTTATGAAACTGTTAATTTGAACCAATTGATTCAAACTGTTTCCTGGGAATTTCTGACTCTGAAGAACTACAGATTATCCATGATGCTTACTACCTTTATTTAAATCCATCTTTCATTTAGAATGTTTGATGGCATCAGGTGAATGGAATTATTGATAAGATAAATTCGGTTAAAGGATATGAAGCTAAATGTGTGAAACATCAATTCTAAATATAAACTGTAATTGTTTATGAAATAACGTGTTTTAACTCTTGATACGATTCAGCTATTACTGCATTGGTTGGTTTATAAAGTAACGCTACATTTAAGAATGAACAAACAAAAAAGATTCTTCATGTGGAAATTAATTTGCTAAAATATGATTCATATCGAAAAATAAAAGTTCTAAACTTAGTGTTTCAAGCTAATAGAGAAACAACCACGCGGAGGATCGACCAGCTAGAATTTACAGCCAAAACAAAAGTATAGCTTTCTAAATATGTATATTTATATATACATAAACATGCATATGTACTAAGATACATATATATGTGTGTATGTGTGTGTGTGTGTGTGTGTGTATATATATATACATATATACACACATATATATATACATATATTATATATATATATATATATATA
>NC_068994.1:9889612-9890566 GCF_001194135.2 Octopus bimaculoides
ATTTATACATTCCTGCACTCACACACCTTCGAGTGTATGTATTTATGTATACATACACACACTCACACACACCTACTCTCTCGCGCACACCGACACACACCGACGAGGGAGTTATGGAAACTTCGACCAAACAACAAACGCTGCTTGTGGTATTTGAACTAAACTTTATTACATCCCTACACGCCTCCGCTCTACATAAATATATAATACAATACAAAGGCAAAGTTCAATTACTGAAACGAGAAAATGACTGACAGAACAACACAGGGGAGATAACAGAGATGTGAAAACCAATGGGAGAACGGTAATCAAATTTGGCATCCGATGTTCAATCAAAAACATATTAACTCTTCCGATACACATTATTGTTTAGTGATTGCGTAGAGGCCTTTTTTATTCTGCGCATGCTCCATCTTGAATGGAAGTTCAGAAGATTATATGACACGGTAAGTATACTGTCAAACATTTTGATGTAGAAAAGTAATATTTAGAAAAATAAAAAGTGGATGGGACAATCGTGGCGTAAATTCGTTTGATAATAAAAACATTAGTACATTTAAAAGTGCAACGCTTATCAGTACAACCACTACTACTACTACTACTACTACTACTACTACTACTACTACTACTACTACTACTACTACTAGACATCATACTACATCAATTGCTGCCTTTATTAGTTCTAATACTGCCACAAATAATGTTGATAATGTTAATATTGCAATTACTTGTAAGACAAACACTACCACTTAATACTGACGTCACTACTACAACTGCTAGCGATACTACTACTACTTCTACTTCTGCTACTATTATTACTACCACTGCTGCTGCTGCTAATAATACTACTGCTATTAGAGATAAAGATAGTACAGGTACCACTACTATTATTACAACCACGACAGCTATTACTGCTACTGCTACTACTACTAGTACAACCATAAATACAACAGT
>NC_068994.1:9890960-9893032 GCF_001194135.2 Octopus bimaculoides
AACCCAACCTCAAAAGACTTCTATGAAGTCCTGATATAAAACAGCTACGACTTTGATCTGGTTTTGCTAAAGAATAACTGACGATTTAACTATAGAAACAGCGAAGAAATTATATACCACTTAATATAAGAGATGAAGATAAAACTAAAGATACTTGACAAAGGAAACAGATAAAATACAGAATAGGCGGTGATAATATTTATGAAACAAAAAAACGCGAAGGGATTTCTATAAGTTTTGACAGAAAGGTAATACAAAACATTTAAAATTATTCAATAGAAAGCGTTGAATCGGATTAAATGTACTAAATACTTCTAGGAATACTCTCTGTATTATATCTATATATCATCTGTATATCTTCTATATTCGCTTTATTGCTGCTTTTGAAAATTGAATACAAATCACAGATAAAATTTGATATTGCGTTGACAGAATATTAAATCCAAGGATTAATGGGTGAAATTATATACACGTAAAGTTCTTTGTTGTGTAAAGAAATACCCACGCATAAAGCAACTCAAGTGAGTATATATGTGCAGCGAAGCACAGATGTATGTAAACAATTTCGTGTATGTAAATATATGTGCGTGAATATGCTTGTGTGTCTGTGCATATACAGGGTGCGGTGACTAAACTGTCGTCTAAATTTCGCAAATATAAAAATAACACTGACATCTCGTTTTAAGAGATATATTTACCAAATTTACATAAAAGTATCTTGAAATATTAAAGAGTAAACGTATTCAATAAAATCGTCATTGGCTTCAACGACAGCCTCAAGGTGACTTCGGGATGTCCTGCAACTCTTCTAGACATCTCCTTGTTGGTGAATGCTGCCTTAATCCTTGCCTTCAGTTCATATTTAGTGTTACAAGTTTTATTGGTGTCTTGCTCAACTGCTCCCCACATATAATAATCAAGGGGTATGCAATATGGAGAGTTAGATGGCCAGATATTAGGTGTGATTTAGTCACAGAAGTTGTCTGACATCCATTACTGGGTTTTCTTGCTTGTTTGGCATGAGGCAGAGTCATTTTGCCAGACATAGGGTCTTCCAGTTGCTACTCTCTTGACCCAGAGCAGCACAACGTCATCCAAGCACTTGATGTAGGTCTTCGTGTTGAGTATGGGGCCTTGTGGGAAGATGCTTAGAAGTATAACTAGTCGCCATCACTAGTGATTATTCTAAACACCATGATGTTGACTGGATGTTTGATTTTTATCATTCTCGCTGCCTGTCCTCAGATTGACACCCACACACTCTGAAATGTTCGTGTTGGAGCTTCCGGAGCGAATGCCAAGCAGTACAGCACGTCGTTTCCGAATTTCTGGCAGAGTGAACTGCGTCATGGTACCGTTTTTCTCACAGACTATCCCAAACTGACACTATTGTAATGTGTAGTCGACAAAATCAAAACCAAACAATGCGCATGCGCCAAAGTATAATATAAAAAGGTGACAATTTACCCGTCGGACAGTTCTACAATATACAACGCAGAGTAGATAAAAGGAAATCTTTAAACAGCCAAATCAAAGGATATCAGGTAAAGAGCCTGAAGGACATGCACCGGTTTTATATATTATAATATATATATTATAATATATATATGATATATAATATATATATATATATATATATATATATATATGATATATATATATAATATATATATATATATATGATAGATATATGATATATAGATATAGATTTATAATATATATATAATATATATATATGATATATATAGATATATAATATATATAGATATATATACATTTATTATATATAATATATAGATATAGATTTATAATATATATATAATATATATATGATATATATAGATATATAATATATATATATATATATATATATATGATAAATATACATATATATGTATATATCATATATATATATATATATATATAAGGTTATAAAGGACACAGGTTTCGTGTGTCACATAGCTAGCTAGAGGCGATGGCTTCTTGGAGCTAATTCACGGCAGCTTTCGTCCTAATTTTGGGACTGCCATGTTGGCTTGGCGATAACTATATATATATATATATATATATAT
>NC_068994.1:9893287-9895787 GCF_001194135.2 Octopus bimaculoides
TATATATATATATATATATATATATATATATATATATATTGTTAAATATATAACCAATTATATTTTTACGTGGTTTAAGTTTTTGAGTGTATTCGACAATTGAAAATATATGATAGCGCGGAGAAAACTCTAAGGTATAAAATTTCATTGAACGAAAATAGCTAACGAATCATTGACATTTTTTAAGAATTACTCCTGTAGGAAAACCTTTCAAATACGTCTATATGTAATTATATTTTGTTGTCCAAAACAAATTCCTTTAACTCTGCGTACTGGCCGCTTGAGATTAAGAACGGCTCAACATTTAAGTGATTAATGAACTACCGACTACGACGAATACAGAACATGCACAATCGCATTATCAGATATATGAACACGTCTGGACACAGTAGGAGATACACAATAATGCGTACATCTATACATATAATCACGTATACATATATACATAGTCACATACACAATTTTGATTTGAAAATACAATCATCGCCCCAAACTCAAAATCAATTTCAGTTTTCTTCTATATATGGTCATTTCTATTGTTCACACGAAAAACAGTTTTATTGGTTTTCTTTTCTTTACGTTATCTTTTGCTTCATAAATTGTCTACTGAGGGTGAAGGACAGATGTTTAATTATGTAGAATTTTAAATAAAACGCTTCTTGTGTTTTCGTTGCACAGTTCTCATATCTAAGTTTGTATCACGTCGAGGCTGACTACATCTTCTACCATATCTGTGTCACAATATAATATATAATATTTCATTATAGAGCTCAAAGTGTGTAAATCAGTACATGATTAAAAAAAATTTTTTTTTATATTTATTCCAGCTTCGCACCGGAAAAAATATCTAGACCGATCTAATAAATATTCTTTTTTTTACTCTGCTCTAGACACAAGGCCCGAAATTTCTGGGGAGGAAGCCAGTCTATTAGATCGACCGCAGTACGCAACTGGTATTTAAATTATCGACCCCGAAAGGATGAAAAGCAAAGTCGACCTCGGCGGAATTTGAACTCAGAACGTAAAGATACACGAAATACCGTTTGGCATTTCGCCCGGCGTGCTAACGTTACTGCCATCTCGCCACCTTTGATGTAATAAATATTCTTTTGTACTCAAGGCACAGGGCCCCAAATTTTGGAAGAGGGGGCCAGTCGATTAGATTGACCCCAGTACGCAACAGGTATTTCCCAAGCGGTCACCCATCTAAGTACTCACTAGGCTCGACGCTGCTTAACTTCGAATATCGGACGAGAAACAGCGCATTCAACGTGATATGACTAGGGTTACTGAACCTCACTTAACCTGTCTTGCAGCCCTCCGAGTTTGGGACAAACAAACATGAGTAAACATGCTACAGGCGATTCTTACTCTAGTAACAGTGTATTGCATTTCGACTTTGTCAGTCATCTATCCTTTCTATCGTTGATAAAATAAATACACCAGACAAGTACCGGAGCCGATTTAATACCCAATGTTATTTCTAGCATAGTTACTGGACTGTTTAATTTACTATCTGAGTTCAAATGCCGCCAGGGTCGACATTGCTTTTCATTCTTTAGGGCTATATAAAATTAATACCAGTCGAACACTGGGGTCGATGTAATCGACATTTCCCCTTCTCCGAAATTGCTGGCCTTGAGCTAAAATTGTAAATCAATATAAGGTGTATGGATCGATAGATCGCCGATTAAAATGCCACTATGCACTTAGTTATAATACTTAGGAATAGCTTATGCTATTATTTATTCCCAATTCAACCCTAATCATGTTGATCGAAGATCGAATATTTTCAGGTATTTATCCTACTGTCCAGTTTATATACTATGAGAAAATGAAATTTGAGAGAAATTTGGCAACTAGACGACTGTGCAGAGCCGCTCACGGTGCTACGTTATTTCATTCAATTGAAAGGAAGAATAACAAGGCCTAGTATATAAGTCATATTGTACAATCAAAATAGCATAAAGCCGAAAATTCTCTCTCATTTTTTATTGAATTGAATCGCTTCATTTTACGAATTTTAATTCACTTTGGAAATGCATTAAAGACAAATGAATGTTTCAATATGTCAGATCCAGTAGCATAAGATTTGACATCCATGATATTTCGCGTTACAATCTAATACAACGAAATGTAATGAAAGTCAAAGAAAGAGAATAAATAGCCCCCTTATAGTGATATACAATATAGTGGCATTTCAGAAGCTTGAACTTCAAAGACACACGAACGAATGCAGACTGACATCGATACAAACATGAAGATATATAGACACACAAGCATGCATAAAACGCAATCACATATGTATATAGCTACCCAAATGCATGCATACACCTATATTCACACACACAAACATAAACACACGCCCATACATATATTTGTTTCTATTCGTGTCACAAGGCCCGAAATTGTTGGGGAGGGGGACAGTTGAGTAGCTCGATCGCAGTACGCAACTGCTACTTCATTTATCGACCCCGAATGGATGAAAGGAAAGTCGACC
>NC_068994.1:9898847-9899493 GCF_001194135.2 Octopus bimaculoides
TATATATATACATACATATCACTAATGGCCCTATAGATATGCTATAGAATTACTATGGAAATTCATAAGAATTTGCTTGAAAGAGACAAGTGGTTTTCGTATTGAGGACTATTGTGTTGGTGATATTTTAGAGTTAAACATTTATAACTGACAAGCAGATGTTTTGGTTCTTTGTTTAGATTCAGCTAGTAATATTTGCCATGGTTGTCTCTGATTATGTGTCTTTGTATGTACAGCGCGATGGTCGGTCGTTGTTGCAATCGTTAACGTTGTTATATTTATAGTTGTTATTGTTTTGCCTTTTGCTGTTGAATTTGTTGTTGGTGGTGGTGTTGACGGTGATATGTTAATATTTTTTCTGTTGCAAATGTTCTTGCTTTTGTCTATCGAATTTTTTGTCTCTATGTGAGTTTTCGTTGCGTATGAGTGTATGCCAATCACTCTGTGTATGGGTGTGTGTGTGTGTCTGTGTGTGTGTGAGTGTGTGTGTGTATCTGACTGTGTACAATTTTCGTATATGTATTTGTGCATACATGTGTATATATGGTGTGTATGCAGCTGTACCCAAACGTTCTCTGGATGATGTGTTTGTGCATGTATGTATGTATTTATGTATGTATGAGTGTGTTTGTATATATATATATAT
>NC_068994.1:9900546-9903340 GCF_001194135.2 Octopus bimaculoides
ACTGAACCCGGAACGATATGGTGGGGAAGCAAGCTACTTACCACATAGCCACTCGTGCACCTTGTTCTAGAATACATTTCAACGCTTCAAAAACAATCTTCTATTTGTATACATATGACGTATTATTATTATTATTATTATTATTATTATTATTATTATTATTATTATTATTATATTTATTATTATTATTATCATTATTATTATCATTATCATTATTATTATTGTTAAGGCGGCGAACTGGCAGAATCATTAGCACACCTAGCAAAATGCTCAGCACCATTTCGTCAGTCTTTTACGTTCTGAGTTCAAATTCCGCCGCTTTCGACTTTGTCTTTCATCTTTTCGGGTTCGATAAATTAGGTACCAGTTGCGTACTGAGTTGATCTAACCCACTGGCCTCCTCCCACCAAATTTCAGGTCTTGTACCTAGAGTAGAAAGAATTATTATTATTATTATTAATAATAATGATAATAAAAATATTTTTCCTTATTATTATTATTATATTCAATTGAATTATATAAATTCTATGATATATATGCGTGTGCGTGTGTATGTATGTATTGATGTCTGTATTCATGTCTAAAACTACACAGAAACAAATGTAAATCTCTCTTTTTTTTTTACTTCGTTATCTGCATTTGTTTGCTTGAATGTGTATATACGTGTTTGGGCTTACACGTATACAGACAATGAAATTCGAAATAATTATAACAAGAAAATTTGTTATTTCCCACTTCCGCCCATTTTTCATTAATCAATCGATTTGTGACAGCATATATGTCTTCTCCCCTACATATTTAAGCACTTATCCAATTAAGATATGATAATCATATTAAAACCTCAAATACTATTTTTTTTTCGCTTTTGAAATTCTAATTCTCTGTTTCATATCAAATATTAGTTCGTGACCATTTCATATTGTCATTGTTGTTACTGGTTTTGATATTGAGCAATTTAACTTTATTTTTGACGTTTTTTTTTTTCCTTCTGTCTTCAATGTTTGTGTTTTCTTTAAATGGATGATAGTTGATAAAATATTTCTCAAACTTAATAGATACTACTTAAAAGACACATTTTTTTAAAGTGTATTTTTGTCATCAATCATTGGTGACCGCTGGATAGTACGCAGTAAGTTATCTCTGAAAAACGTTCTTCAAGACGGTTTCAAGTCTTTCTTGTTGCTCTTTAATTTCAGTCACGTTTTCAATAATGTATATAAGAGCCACTATACTTTCTAATCTCCCTTCTACGAGTTCAGTCTATCCCTCAACTTCTTGAATACTTTTAAGTAATATAATAGTTCAGCATTTTACTGCATAACCAACAGTATAGTACGGGGTATTTGGCTAGATTTCATTGCTAAATTCAAATATTTGGATAGATACGGAGATAAAGCCAATTCGAAAGAGAAAGAAAACAAAGAATCACGTTTCTGTATTTTCACTGTGAAAATCGTATTACAAATGTCTGTCAGCCAGGTGGCAAATATGTTAAAGAGCAATGTAAATCGTCTTATATTAGTTTATGGTGTTCCGCTCTATGCTCTGATTTCAAAACCAGTTTTACCCGGCTCCATAAAATAAAGTACCAAGAAATGACAATTCATTGAAAGTATTAGTACATCATCGGACCAAATAGACACCGATATTTGTATTCGGCTCTTAATATTCCTAGTTCTTGGATGATGTACTTAATGTCTCGTCCGGTTTGACACCACGCCTTGCGCTTTATGTTCCGTCTTTGTACGTTAAGTTTGCTACAAAGTTTCGGAGGCGGTCTTGTTTTGAAAATAACTTTTACTTTCCTACTGCCCCAAACGTTTTGAAACAATGAAGAGCAATGGGCTACAACATTCCATCCTTCATTAAATTGTAAATCATTGTGCAGACTAAACTGTTCTGTTTACATAATTCACCTTATCTGATTTTAAACTCTTTGACATAATTACAAACATGCGTGTGTAATTACAAACATAATTACAGACACACTCGCACATACGAAGCACAAAGGTAGGTTTTTTTTTAAAGATGTCGCCACAGATCACTCTTTTATCTACAACCTAATTTTGAGAAAAATAATAACGTCTCGTATAATGACCTGCTTAGGATTTATGAAACACATCTTATTTAGTACCGAGTAGGAGTCCCGTTCAAAGCATGACGGATATTTGTAAAGACAATTATCTTAGCATTAAAGCACTAATTAATGTCAGCTGAGAATGTTTAAATGTAATAACATGCTATGAGCGTGCTGTGAGATTGATATTTATGTCGGTTGTTGTTAACAATCAATCCTTGAAATTCGATATTCTGATCCGAAAATATATTAGAGAGGTATTTCAAAAATCAGAAACATTTAATCATTTACTTGCGGGTTTAGATAAAGTTGAGCAAGTTCCTACACTCAAACCGATAAAAAGGTCTTGGTAGTGTAATCTCACTAAAATAAAATCGTACGTACATACATACATACATACATACATACACACATACATACATACAAATAATGGCAGTGAATAGTTTCCACAAATTTAAATGTGTCGATGTTAGTGATGAGAACGAAAGCATTGTGGAACGCTTCTAAATAATGATTTGATAATGAAAATAATAATAATAATAATAATAATAATAATAATAATAATAATAATAATAATAATAATAATAATGCAGAACAACTATAGTTTTTAGTCATTATAAGTAATCTCGTCCCAGAAGACATCAGTAGCTCTACTTTGCAATCGTTTGCAAACTTATATGTTCTGTGATTATTAAAGTGCAACAACCTCTACAATAA
>NC_068994.1:9904701-9905714 GCF_001194135.2 Octopus bimaculoides
TATATAGCGATTTTCTATATATATATATATATATATCAAAACAGTTTGATCAAAACTCCTTGGTACTCTGAGTTTGAAACGTCTGATTCAAACTCCTATTGCCGCCGACTAGCGACACGCATAAAAGTCAGAGTACCAAGGAGTTTAAATCGAATATATATACATATATACATGTGCATAGATTCACCGATATATAAATACGCATTTATATGTATGCACGGGTATCAGCATGTTTGAGCGTGGGCAGGAAAAATGGTGGATTTGTATTGATGCATGCGCGTGTATATGTATACATGTGTGTGTGTCTGTGTGTGTACGCATGCGCGCGATAATTTATGCGTATTTGCTTCGGTTGAATGATTGAAAACGGAAATCGACGGTTTTCATTGTTTATGTGAACGTTTGACTGAATCTGTCTTTGTGCATTGACATTTCATGGAAAACCTCACCAGATGTATTAGACGGTTTCAGGACAATGCAAGCGATGATAAAGTAGAATGTGGAGCGGCGGTGGGCGATGGAGGGAACGACCTCCGAAGAAAACAAAACATGAATAGATATATTGCCTTCTCAATAAACACGACTAGAATAATATCAATTTCTCTTGAACATCTGCTACTAATTCGAATACTAATAATTATTCTTACAGCTGGTACCTCCTCACGCAGTTTGGAAGAAAATTGTGGCGATTGGAATTCTGAAATATATTATTAGGAAAGTCACGCCAATGTACTGTAATTTTAACTAAGAAGGTAAACTAATGCAACTTCGTTACAGTCAGGAATACATTTCGTACCACGAAACCACAACTTTCAAAAACAACGACTACGATTAGTACAACTCCTCCTACTACAACTACTACTATTACTAATAATAATAATAATAATAATAATAATGATAATAATAATAATAATAATAATAATAATAATAATAATAATAATAATAATAATAATAATAATAATATTCAGACAAATACATAACAGAAACACCAGGACTTACAAATATATATAACA
>NC_068994.1:9906225-9906835 GCF_001194135.2 Octopus bimaculoides
CAAGGCACACAGAGCTTATTATTGTTTTGACGCATTTTCCACTTTTACTCGGTATTTTCATTCTCTGTCTCTCACACTGTCTCTCCCTCTCTCTTTCTCTCTTCTTATATACACATATATATGACACACAGAAAATTGCACTACTGGGCACTGCACACATCCTACGCAAAACACTTTCAATACAGTAACCATAAGAGCATTACAGCAAACCACAGCACATACCCAAGGCACACAGAGCTTATTATTGTTTTGACGCATTTTCCACTTTTACTCGGTATTTTCATTCTCTGTCTCTCACACTGTCTCTCCCTCTCTCTTTCTCTCTTCTTATATACACATATATATATATATGTATGTACACACACCACATGTGTGTCAGTGTGTTTGTCTGTATATGTGTATGCGCTCGCATGTGTTTGTCGTGTATTTACGTGTACAAATATGTGTTTTGTGTGTATGAATGCATACATTTGTTGTATATCATTTCATTTCTACATCTGATTTTCTGGTGTTGATAATGGAAAATTTAACAACTCTTCCTTTATAGACCGAGGTCTTTGTTTTACTGTTTTGAAATATTTATGTTGTTGAAATGGAAAAAAAAAAAAAA
>NC_068994.1:9907657-9915888 GCF_001194135.2 Octopus bimaculoides
CTCTCTCTCTCTCTCTCTCTCTCTCGTTCTGGCTCTGCCTTTTTCTCTTGCGCCAATCACCTACATCTCTATTTCTCTGTTTCTCACATTTATGTCCTTTCTCTCTTTCCTGGAATCTTAATCCCTCCCACTGAGAAACTTTGTCTCTATCTCTCCCGCTCTCTATCTCTCACTCATCTTTTCTTTCCATCTCTATGCCTCTCTCCCTCCATTTCTCTACTCTTTCTCCCTAGCCTTCTCTTTCCTTCTCACACTCCTTTCCTTCTCCATTTCTCTCTCCCTATTTCCATCTCTCCCCACTCTCTCTCTCTCTCAATCTCTCTCTTGCAAGTAATTTATTTGAAAATATATTTCCTTTCTAAAAAATTAATTAAACAAAAATTATTCTAATTATGTTAACCATTAATATTCTTTATTTTGCAGGTAATCAAATTTCTTCAATCTCTTGAGTGTTTCTAAATTATTTAGAATTATTCATAGAATTATTGTGTCACACAATCTGTTAGAATACTGGATGTCAATATTATTATTTGGTTAAGTGATTTAACTAGACATCGTTGCAAGGAAAAAAGGTCCTTTCCAACTACATCGTCTCAAACTCGATCCTACTGCACGGCGGTCCAGCGTCTTTTACTGTATCTTTAGATCGTCTAAAGTTTTGTTAGTAACGGTCCAGGGAATGTTTAAGTAAATCGCTTTTCAATAATGTAATTGAAATGAATGTAAATGAAATAAAAGCCACTTAAGTTATAATAATAAATATAAAAACTCGAGTTCAACGTTGACATTCATAGCAGTTCACCGCCTGAATTGACATCGTTAAACCATGAAATATAAGCGTTAATTTATATTTCTACTAGATGGCCCGGTGCCGTCAAAAATGACGGCTAATTGTAGTATTTTATATATAAGAAAAGTACAAAACCAATCTTTTAGTTTAATGATTCTTTTATTACAAAATTCTTAGTGAAAAATCTCTCTATAACCAACACGCCTTGAGTGCTTGTTTCCTTCAAAAGAATTTTTAAGTTTCCCTTCCTTTTTGTACGATTGAAGGCCACATTAATCTGGCTGTGACAAATGGCGGGAGCTGGCAAGTAAATACCAACTTTTTCGAAGCTCTTGCGATGTGTTTATGGTCATGGCAAAAGCTGGTATGACAGGGAACTGCGGCCTGCTCATATTGCAGTGTAGATCCGTCTTACTCGGATGCAGGTCAACTCGTGTTATGAAAGTTTCATTTCCTTTTTCATTGCCAGTAATGATTCTTCCATGACTATAAAATTCATCAGATGATAAGACCAAAAATCGAGCAGCATTTAGCAAGCAATTAGCAGGATCCAAATTTCTCAGCAAAATCACAATGGAATTTTTCTTCAGTACTCGATTGTATGGGGACATACACAAAACGGCATCAGAGAATTCAAAAACTCTTCCGGATAATTCATGATATTCCCGTCACGTTCGTCAACCAATGCATCAACACTTTGATATATTTGTACGTCTCCATCTAGAAGTGATGATATTGTAGTATTCAATTCGATTGAATCTTTGTTTTTTGATGTTAAAATAATTATATATATATAATGTCTCTTTGCATACATATGTGATTATACTTGTTCTTGTTCATGTAAGCATCTGTTTGTGTTTTGTACGTAAAATAGAAGCAACGACAAAGGGATACTTGCACGAACAAGTATACAAATACGAGTATGGCGGTTTAACGTACGTAAGTTATTTTATGTGGATGTCATTAGAGGTTGTGTCATCAATATACGTCTGCGGTTTGAGAACACATTTACATATATGTGCATGTATTTCTTTATGTGTGTGTATGGTGTACGTTACCTATACAAACATACATATACATATAACGGTATAACCATTTGATTAGAGTTATATATGTGTATACAAACACACACATAAATATATATGTATACACACACAGATGTATGTATGTGTGAGAGAGAACGAGTATATATATATATATATATATATATATATATATATATATATATATATATGTATATATATATATACATACATATAGAGAGAGAGAGAGACATTGAGAGATTTATATATATATTTATATAAGCGTTTATATCTCGTGTAATGTACGAATTTGAATTTCTATTGTCACACGATATTCTGAAGTTCTATCCGGAAAATAATTCAAACAGCATCTATTTCGCTCTATATACTTTATGATGTTTTCAAATGCTATTCAGGCTGATATCTTCTTTGGTACAAAACTCTATGCGTTTTAATCACTCATACAAGTTCAGAGCTATAAATAACGTGCATCAACTGAATCGGTTTTAAAGAGCAAGAATACGTGACACCAGCAACATATAATACATACACATACACACACATATGTGTGTATGTACATATATATATATATGTGTGTGTGTGTGTGTGTGTGTGTGTGTGTGTGTATGCAGATAGATAGATAGATAGATAGATAGATAGATAGATAGATAGATAGATAGATAGATAGATAGATAGATATATAGATAGATACTTGATTCATTCATGTTCTGTATGTAAAACTGATTCAATACAGAAAGTTTTTATTCGCGATAATATAGATTTCACACGGAATTGAATACCTGCGGGGTTTACAAGGTCGTATCCTGTTGATTTCAGAAGTTCTGGATTCGTAATGAAATGCGATGTTTTCCAGAAATTTGTCACTATCAAGTATTTACCAACCAATTTCACAACGCGAATGCTATACGCACAAATTCTAATTTACAATGTGCATGCAAAGATAAAATTGCATGTGAAACTGATGATGCAAAATGACAAAGAATTGTGGGTGAGAATATAGAGATGAAGAAACGACAGATATATATATATATATATATATATATATATATATATATATATATATATATATATATACAGTCAAGATATTCATTTACTTGTTTTTATTCTAAACAAGAATATAGATGCATACAAAATATTTCTGGCACACAAATAATTTATCTTACATGAACAAGGGACATCGCAATAAATAAAAGGACCATTGTTTGTTGTGATAGTTTGTGTGATCAAAAGAAGGTGGAATGTTAAATATACACGAATTCATGTGTGTGTAAACATATGCGTTAAATACTCAAGAGATAGGCTGAAAAATTAGAGTTTGATTTAAATAAGCATTTTACGAATTTATATGAGAGTTTCAATCAGTAGCATAATGTCTGGCAGCGGTACGACGACCCCTAGTAACGAAATAATAACGTTTCTATTTACTGTTGGTAGGAAAGAAAGTTTATATGTCCATAAATGGAAAATAGATTTGCAACGGAATATCCCCAAAATTAATTACATGTATGTATTTCCATTTGTTTTTTTTTTTATACTCTGTCTATTTTTGACAGTCAAAAATGACCGTGAAATGTCCCAAAACAATCTATGCTAGTGTAAGCCAATCTCGTATTTGATTTAGACGATATTCTGAAAAACCATTACACACACACAAACATACACAGAAACATATATGTGGGTGTCTGTATGTCTGTGTTTGTGTGTCTGTGTGTGTGTCTGTGTGTGTATGACTGTATGTGTGTGAATGTACAGATAGATAGAGAGATAGAGAGAGAGAGAGAGAGAGAGAGAGCGATGAGAGAAAGAGAGGTACAGCAACTTACATTGCCTCATATTTCTTCCTAGACATCATCTAGAGTCAAGTTATGAAGCGTCTATATATACATATAAACATATACACATGTCTCTGTTTTTGTGTGTGTGTTTGTTTGTGTGTGAGAGAGAGGAGAGTATTAAAATATATATACATACAGGTATATATATCTAAATCGATAGATATACATATACATATGTATACACGTCCATACACACACAGAGATATATTATGAAATACATGCTTGTATGTATATATACGT
The DNA here is from genome assembly GCF_001194135.2 of Octopus bimaculoides. NCBI lineage: Eukaryota > Metazoa > Mollusca > Cephalopoda > Octopoda > Octopodidae > Octopus > Octopus bimaculoides. The sequence continues at coordinate 9,911,566 of NC_068994.1, forward strand.
GTGTGTCAGTGTGTATATGTGTGAGTGAGTGTGTGTGTGTGTGTGTGTGTGTGTATGTGTGTTATGCGTGCGTGCGTGTGCGCGCGCCTGTGAATATCCAATGCTAAACTATGCAGAAAAAAACTGTTGTCAAAGAATAATTATTACGCATCAATAATCAAACAATACTACTTTTAATTTAGACCATGCAAATGTATGTACGAAAATTCTGACACATGTGAACATGTGTCTGTTGATCAGACAGATGAGATTTCAACAAATGAGCAGACGACATTTCCCATGCATCGCCTTATGTGTATAGAACTTAAGCTTCAGGTCTTTATCTTTCGAAAATGTTGGTAAGAAGAAGCATTTTGTGAGATTGGAAACCTGATAAAAGAGATATTACGTAAAAATAGCACTTTTAGGAGTTTTTAAAGATCAATATTACTTCAGTGGCATCAATATTATAATACTACGAATAGGGAATATAGTAACCCTGCCGCTATTTTCTTTCCTTTTCGTACGATGTATTGAATTTTTGGTGGTACAAATAAAGCATAGTGTATTATTGAAGCCATTGATTTCTTTTTTATGGAAGCATGAAAAGGGTAGAGATTATATTTTTCTATGATCTAAAATTATGGTTCAGTTGCTTTCTAAGAAAGATAGGCTGTCAATTATTGCAGGGTATCTACACTAACCAGGTGTCATACTGGTGTTCATAGTGTGACATCAGTCGCTTAAGACATCAAAGGCATGAAATTATTAGGAGTTCTGAAACGCAATCTATCGCCAAAGATCACAAGTGAATATACAAATGATATAAATTACAAGGTGCTTTCAAAAAGTATGCGACGTTATTTTTCCCAACCAAAACTAATGCCATGTAGGAAAATCTTTTGGGTAGATGGTAACTGCACCCTTCCTGCGCATACGTGAAAAGTTTCGCGCTGGTAGGCGGTTTCATTTCCCGGTTGTTACGCCAGTGTACAGACGTGTGGTGCGCGCTCGTTGGATCTTTGTTTTCAACGAACGCAGAGCGAAGATATATGGCATCAAGTCTTGCCAAAAGTGTGATTATCCTCAATCTCAAACGATCCAGAAAATTCAAACAGGCGATGATCCCATGGTGAAAACTCAGATCAAGGAGTGGCACAACGCCTTAAACATGCCTTCACTTCAATGAGGAGTGAGGCACGCTAAGGTAGACCATCCACAATCCGAAAACAGGTGCTGATTGAGAAGGTTCTGAAAATAGTCATGGAGGACTTTCGTGTAACAATACAGGAAATTGATCACCATGTTGAATTAAGCACAGGATCAGTGCACTCCATTTGAACGGAGAACCTGTGACATATGAAAAGTTTTGGCGAAATACGTCCCTAAGGTGCTGGGTAGTGGCAGAAGCCACTCCGTATAGAAATCACTCATGATATGCTCGACTGTGCAAGCCACGAGCCAACCTTCATGAAGACCATCATCACTGATGATGAGACTTGGGTTTATAGTCGTTGCTCGCTCCGTTTGGTTGTTTTGCGTGGAGACGAAAATCCAAGGAGCGTGCACTACACGTCTGTATCTAGGCGTAACAGCAAAAACATGTGCACGCAGGAAGAGTGCCGTTCCTTTCCATGCCATGAATTTTGCCAACGCAGCATTATTTTCGACAGTAAAATCTACAGTCAGACTGTTTTCCCGCACCTCATTCAAATACATGCACAGATACACAATAATATTATCTACCATTTTAACATTCAATATACAATGATGTTAACTGACATTCTAATAATCTTGTTCTCATTACCATCTGGATCATAATACTAAAAAGCAAAGTTATTACTGTTCATTTTTCATGTGGCTAACAGTGTAATATTCATCGATAATTTGCACAGTGAGATCAATCACACATTCTAGAGACGAATCAAAAGATGGCGCTAACCGCGTGCAGATTGAAGTTAAACAAATGAGAAGTGAAGTAACGTTGACAAGAAATGTACCGCAGACAAAAGATCTTGACAAATACGATGCGTCTTACTTTCGAATACTAGTTTACATCATCGTTGGGTCTGCCAGTGGCGCTTTAACAAGAATAACTGAAACTGCAAAGAATATTTCTTATGCTTTGTTATTTTTATTCTTCAGGCAATACATGTCTGCATCGGAAACTCTTTGACTAAAAGGTGTGTATGATTATTAGAAATATACAATGCTGACGTAAAATGACAAAGAAAATAATTTCGAATTAAATTAATCGGTATGAAAACTATGATGTGATAATTTGGAGCACTGCAGCTGAAGCTTGCGGATTCACTCAAGAAAATATAGAAGAGTAATTTATCTAACATTGCCCTGAGGCATTGCAGGTTACGCCGGATTTGTTTTACAATGCCTACAACGTCGGTCTCAGCTGATATTTCATTCAGGAAGTTTCAACTGCGTGTAAAGTATTTTACAACAAATGCGTCGACATGTCTTGTGGTTGTTTTTCCCAGACTCTGTCCAATGGAATCGCAATCGAATAATTAATTTCAAGCGTATCATGTCAAACTACGTATACAAAAAAAAATGCAAAGCGAGTGCTTCTGAAAATGGTTAAATATGTTTAGATATCATTTCATGCTACTTGGTAAAAAAATATATAAATAAAGATACTATTGATATGAGATTTATTATTTAGTAATTTAGAGCTATAAGGGAGATCAGATCTCTTATTTCAATTTTTCATAAAAGCAAAACACACACACACACACACAGATATAGGTGTGTGTATGTATATCGTTAACAGACGAAAATCTTCTGGTCTGAGCATCGGAACTGTCAGATTTGAATGCACCGCCGCATTCCGGATTCGGAGGTGACTAATGAACCCAGATCAAGATAAACACACATTCCTCAGATATAACGGACCGAGTTTCCGCGTTAGCTACACTGGTGGTCTCTTTTCAAGAAGCTGGCTTTAATTCTGAATGAACATTCAATGTTCCTTATTTTCAAAAATCTTCACTTCTTCCATTATATTTTTTCCTCCATTCGAGGCGACGGAAGCATTGCTTTGCCAATTGATGTGCCATACTTCACATGCTTTCCTTCACCGTCGATTTTACACAGCCTTTAACTCGTAGTTTTGGTTTCGCTTGGGCTCTTGAGAAAAAAAAACAACTCTACATATAGATTCTGCTAAGGAATCGTATGATCTTTCAAGCAAAGATGTTCAGTTCAACGCGGTCGGTACCCGAACAAAAAGGCTCCAGCAGTCAGAGCGTTGACTCTCCTAAACAACTTCACGTCGGAAGAATGCACCGGGAAGGTGTGAGGTTTCTAGCAAAGGAGTATTGTTTCGTAGTTTGTGTGTGTGTGTGTGTGTGTGTGTGTGCGTGTGTGTGTGTGTGTGTGTGTATATGTGTGTGTGTGTGTGTGTGTCTTTTCGAGGTTATTTTGCATGATTTTAACGAATGTGACATCGAAATCACGCAGCTCCTTTCCTTAGTAAAGGTAAGGTTTTGCTGCTATTTTGTGCACGCCCTGCTACCACCTAACAGTTATTGCGAGTCCTTTATCGCGAACAGCAGTTACGTGATAGCAGGGCGTGCTAGAAATAGTAGCCAAATCTTTGGAAGTGAGATACGTTGAATGAACTTGAAATAAAATTCATGGAAAAAAAATCTTTCACACCGAGGATACGAACGGATGTTTTACGAAATGCTTATGCCAAAAGGAACTTTTGTAACGGTATTCACTTGAAAATAATTTTTAAAACAAACATTAAAATACTGTCTGCTTAATGAAGGCTAAAATATAAATAATTCTTGTACAACAAACAACTTATATTTTTGAAATCACATTCACTTAAAGATATTTCCAAATGATTAAGATATTTTGTTTAACAAAAGCGGAAATAGATACCTTATTCGTTGTCAAGTCACTCTATAATCGAAAGGTAAGAGTTACTTCCTTTTCAGGATCAAGTGAATTTCGTAGACGTTTCATATTAGGCATCATTTTGGGTATTTAGACCTCTTAATATTTAGACCCCTTAATATCTTAAATCCCTATATTAAAACCCTTAATATCTTCACAATTACTTACCCAATTTACCTGAAAGTTGTTTCATTTTGCTCGTATTTACATTGCAGGTGGGACTTAATTCACAGTATTTTCCCTTAATGAACCAGTTTCTCTAAGTAACAATACAAGCATTAAGAAAGATGCAATCTAACTTTTAATGTATTATAGATTAATGTCTATAAATATTTATCTATTTATTCATCTATCTATCAATATATATGTATGTATATATATATATATATATATATATATATATATATATATATATATATATAT
>NC_068994.1:9916580-9917055 GCF_001194135.2 Octopus bimaculoides
TATATATATATATATATCCACGTGTCTATCTATCTCAGTATCTGCTTATCTATCTCTATGTGTTTGTTTATGTACGTAAGTATATATGTTTGTATATGTATGTATGTGCATGTACGAATCAAAGTATTTACACGTGTATGTGTGTGCGTGTGTGTTTCCAATGTTTACAGGGAAATCATTGACAAGCTTCATTCGATATGTATAATATAGAACATTTTGCTGTCGTGCGTATTTTTGTTATCACACGTGTAATATTTTTCATGTTAGTCACTTTTTTTTTTATCTCTGTAATGTGATTTGTTGTTTGCTAATTATATTTGCTCATTTGATTTGTCAGCTAAAATATTTGCAGATAATTCAATAATCTCTCACGTCATGATAAACGTGGTATTATTTCTGCCTGCATTCAATGAAATAAGCAAACGCACATGCATATATAAATATATACACATATATACATATATATATATATATA
>NC_068994.1:9917561-9918615 GCF_001194135.2 Octopus bimaculoides
ATATATTTATATAATAAATCATTATATATTGTCCTTATGGGTGTGTGAAGACGCATGACGTAGTGGTTCCGAAATTTTCCTCATGATCGTATGATTGTGGTTTCCATTTGTGGACTGGGCGATGTTTCGTTTTATTAAACAAAAGAATTTATTTCACGTTCCTCGACATCTTTCAACTGGCAAAAATATGTAAATCTTAATCCACCCATCACCCTATCTAAGGTTAATTTCTTACGTCCCAGAATTCGGAAACCGTTCTTACAAGCTCGAAAGGGGCTTCTAAACGCCAAATATGACACCAAATCAATCTTGTTGAAAACACTTTCCTAAAGTACTATGCAGTAGCACTGAGCCCGGAACCATATGTTTATGAAACAATCTTTTTACCATAGAAACACGGCTACACTGTATTTATTTCAATATCATTGCTTCATTTTATATTTCTGGAATTTTTGTCGCTTGTTTTACGTGACTGATTTATTTTAACATATACGGATTATACTACTTGGAGAAGTCCAGAAGTGACAGGCCTGTCGCGCCCTAGGATGAGCGAACGCTTGAAATAAGATTTTACAGAATATAGTTTACAAAAGAGTGCTTCGTGTTATTTTATGTACATAATTGTAACTCGACTAAACTTTACTCACAACAGACATCTTACCGTAGCAAGTAAAGACGAAGCCATTATTTTCAAGGTAGTGTCCATAGACAAATATACCTAACAGTATACGTTTGTATACATGTAAGTGCATATATATATATATATATATATATATATATATATATATATATATATATATATACATGTATACAAACGCACAAGAATATTCACACATATCTGCAAATATGAGTGTATATATGTGTACTTGTGTCTCTTTTTGCGTGTATGCGGTTATCTGATTTTGTGTGCGTGCGTGTGTCGCTATGTGTGTGAGTGTGTGTGTGTGTGCGTATATACGTACTTGTGTGTATGGGAATGTATATAGTACAATTATATATTTAAAGAGAACATGTCTGTTTGTGTGCCTATATATATATATACATATACATATAT
>NC_068994.1:9918870-9919746 GCF_001194135.2 Octopus bimaculoides
ATATATATATATCAATGTGCGTGCGTGTATGTCTAGGTCCCTGTGTGTTTCTACATATGTGCGTGTATGTGTGTTGTGTATCGATCTTGTTCATTTTAATAGTAGTAATAAATATATATTTTGTATTGAAATTTTGTCATTCATACGAGAAAACTCGATAAACGTCTTTATGAACGTAAATATTATGATATATCGGTAAAATGAAATTTTCTAAGAGTTTGCAATATGAATCTTCTCTCAATAATAATTATTTCCGCTTGTACGGATAAGAGTAATATTTATTGGTTATCTGTGGCGAAATCTCTACGTGTGATCTCTTTGTGATTTGGTGACAGAAAGTTTGGGACTTTACATTATTATTATTATTATTATTATTATTATTATTATTATTATTATTATTATTATTATTATTATTATTATTATTATTATTATTAACTTTGTCCTCGGGGAATGTATTACGAGTGTGGAGATATTAAACAAAACTAAGGGAACAGAAATCAATAGAAAAATAAATAGTCACAGCCTTATTTAAAGACTGACAAACAAACAGTCTCACATACGTCCATATGCACAGTGGCTGTCCAACGTGGACCGTATATGTAAACGGATTCTTTCACCGTATGAGGTGTACACATTTCCGCAGTTTCCAAAAGAGACCCTTACCGGCTTTCCTTCTTATAGATGTGTTTGTACAGGTACACACATAAACACATATATACACACACACATAAATATGCATGCACATATACATATGTGAACATATATATGACAATGTATATATATATATACATATAAATATATATATATAGGAAGAGAGAAAGAGTTATATGCATATACAAGAATATACTCATAGATCTATGTATATATATATGTATA
>NC_068994.1:9919756-9920402 GCF_001194135.2 Octopus bimaculoides
TATATACTTATAAACAACCATATATGCGTGTGTAAGTGTAATGCAATATCTGCGGATACATGATACTTACACGTATAATCGTCTGAATAGTTATATGTCCAAATACAGATTAATATTAAGACGGCAAAAATTATTTCCGCAAAGAGAAAGTTAAAGGCAGAGCCAAGTGGTGGGTAAGCGTATGATAGAAGCGTATGGTCTTCAGTGCAGAAGTTTGTTCAAAATTTACTGTAGCATGAATGTAAGGATATGTGATATTGCACATATTCATAACAGGATTTATATAAATATATATATATTTGTTCATATGTGTGTGTGTTTGTAAGTATACATATACATATGTATATATGTATATATGTACGTATGTATGTTTGTCTATGCAGAAATGTTTGAGTGTTTCAGTGAGTGTATGAGGTTTTGTCCGTGTCCAAACGTGAGTGTGAACTATTTAATCTCCCAATAGTTAGCGGGCATATTCATTGAAATTATAGTTCGTTTATATGAATTGAAATACAACTTGGAATGCATATATGCCTTCTCTATCCTCTACTTCGTACATATGCAATATGTGCATAATATGTATACACGAATGTGTAAATATATATATATATATATATATATATATATATATATATATATATATATA
>NC_068994.1:9921140-9921962 GCF_001194135.2 Octopus bimaculoides
ATATATATATATATATATATATATACGTATGTATCTATAGATGTATATATATGTACGAATATGCGATTGTTTTGCATCTGTAATAAAGTGAACACGGTGAACATTTGTGCTTATATCAATGAGAGTAACGTATGCTTGAAAGAAGTTTGTTTATATTCATATTCTCCTGAATAAGCATATATACAATCAATGAATAATCTGACATTGTCTTCATTTATTTGAATATAAAACTTATTTGTACCTGAAGCGGCAAATTATCTTTCAGACGATTGCACTTGGTTGTAATTAAATATATTGCTTACGTTTAAGTTTGTCTATTCAAGTCACTTGTAATACAAATGTGATGGATGTCGTCTGCGTTCTCTGAATGTAAGTAAATGCTACTTTTCTGCATTACAAATTATCTGATAAGATCGACGTTGAAATCTCATTGATATATGTGATGTTAATACTACAGCTGTGTACGTGGAAGAGTAAATCGGTTTGCGATTGGAATTAACAAATTAAGTTAAATTCAAATGCTTTACAATATCATCATCTGTGTCCTGCATTGAATACGCCTATAGCCCGATATGCCCCTGCGAATGTCCGTCAGTCACTGTACGATACACACACTCACACACACATGTATATAAAATATGTGCATGCGTGTGGGTATATATACACATATATACCTCTACACACACATCTCATAGCAACGTGAACTGAGTTCTTTTCTCAAGTACACAACACAACGCCCGGTCTGAGAATCGAACCCACGATCTCGCTGTTATGAGTGCAACAACCTCACTATTAAGTCATATATATATATATATATATATA
>NC_068994.1:9922801-9925097 GCF_001194135.2 Octopus bimaculoides
TATACTTTTTGTAGAGCAAACTTACTCTGATTACATAGACTCAAAGAATCCTTCTTATCTCTAATTCTTTGAGTATGCAATCTGAGCTGGTCTGCTCAATAAAATACATATATATATCTATACTTGATCGTGTATTATCTGAAATATTTTAGTATTCTTTCTCCTTTTAGATGTATAGATCGACATTTGGATTCCTCTTATAGCGACTCTTTACTCTGCTGACTTGGTCTTCGGTGAAGATGTCAGTGTGTGAGTTCTAATCTGTTGGGTTCTACAAGTGTTTTCTGTATTGAGATTTTCTCCATCTCATTTGTTGACTCTATGTTTATGTATGTATACATACATTTACAAAATATCATGCAAAAATTCCTTCTCATATTCAACATGTTACGTGAGCTACTCTCCACCTTTAGTAGCACAGTATGTTGGAACTTGTATATGTACACGCATTTATATGTGTGTGTATGCCTATGTGTAAAACATGACAAGACAGAGTTAAGTCATACCGTGTTTCGTTGTTATTTAGAATATTTACATTTTCTATGGATTACATTACTTCGGATCTAAATAAAGACGACTAAACAACCAGCCGTCTCACAATGGTCAAATATATCATACATAATTAATTACACATGCAAACGTTGGCTGTTCTTATTCTGACCATTGAATGTCATGAAATTAAAAAGTAAAAACACACAAAACAGACAAATAAATGTAAACACAAAAGCACAACCTCACCACCTCCAAAAAACATATATAATAAATAAATAAATGAACAGAAGAAAGAAAATGATGTCATCCATAAAGCGTGAGTTGAAAAGATTTTACTGTGTTAACACATCATTTGACAGAAGATATTCAACGTTCGGACATTTGATAAATAATGTATATCTTTCTTTCAAACATTTTTTTTCTTCTTTTCTTTATATACGAAGGGGATCGCCGAAGTGTAAGACGAGAATACTAATCTAGTTGCATCGTCTTGTTTTTTTTTTTTTCCATTGGCTTCACGTTTTGTTTTTTGTTTTTGTTTTTTGCTGATGTTTTATTGGTAGAGTTTGTTGTTGTTGTTTGATGTTAGAGACTAATGAATGTCACAATTTCCTATCTCAAATCTCCTTGAAAATTACGTTTCATTTCAGCCATATATTATTAATTCTTCTCATTTTTATCTGTCATTTATTTTGTATTTATCTTTCTTTTTATTTTTATTATTTTTCATATTTCTTTCTCATTCATATCCTTATTTATATTTCTCGTTGTTCTATTCTTGAAAACATTTTTTCATCCATTTCTTTCTTTCTTCAATATTTATCCTTCATTTCTCTTTCATTCTTCACATCAATATATTTCTGCGCTTGTTAGTTTCTCAACATATCCGTTCTCTCATAGTTTCATTATAACACTTTTACATTTACTTTGATGTTTTCTTCGATTCGTTTATACGTTTCTTTCAGTCGTATCCTGCCTCTTTCATCACATAAATGTTTCTTTTTTTCACAATATTCCATGCGTTTTCATTTCTTTTCTTAGCATTTTAAATTGTCTCATCTGCTCCTATACATTTCTCTTATTGAGTCATTTGGTCTAACATAACTCCTTTGAAATTCAACGAAATGCGTTTCTTTTTTCGGCAGCTTCTTGATTCTTACTTATTTTCTTTCCGTTACCCTTTCACATTTTATTTAGCATTGCTCTGTTTATTCATTCTTCATTTATTTCTTATTGTGTTCTTGCATTTATTGCTCGCTCGATCGCGTCATTTTTGGCGTCCATTTTTGAACGGCAAAAGACAAAACGAAAAAAAAAGGATCAACAATGAATACAAAACAAGTCTAATCCAAAAGCAAGTGGTTAATCAATACACGATGGATGGAAAATAGACGATGCGATGGAGACATTACAAATATGCATTTGTGCGAGAGAGCGAATAAAACAATAGTAAGACACAATACCACGTACAGTTATAAAAAAACTACGAGGGTAATAACGCAAACATACAAGTAAAATATCAAATCATTCATTTGACTGTGTGTAAAATACAAGAGATGCTAAAGAAAAGATTGTAAATGGAAATAGACATAATGCATACAATAGGAAAGCTATTACTACACGAATGAGTATGTATATCATGCACACACACACACATATACATTATATATTATATATATATTTATATAAAGAAAGTGAGGAAGTAAGAGGTGTTTATATAATATAAATATATATATCTTTGTGTACATATACACATGTGTATATATATACAAGCATATAATATATATATATATATATATATATA
>NC_068994.1:9926472-9931557 GCF_001194135.2 Octopus bimaculoides
ATATATATATATATATATATATATATATATATATACATATAAATATGTACATAAGTTAAATATATGCATGTATATGTATATATAGATTTCGTGATACATAGACGAAAATCATAACCCCAAAACATGAGTGTATATGTTTTTTTTTTGTTTGTTTTTTTTGCTTCCGTTTGTTAATCATCAGCAACAGTTAGATAGATTAAATGGCCGAGAAATTTGTGCTTTGACAACGCACAAAATTCTTGGCGCCGGAGTAACTCTGTAACGTCTGCTGGTCATCAATAAACACACGCGCGCGCGTGAATATATATCCATGTGTGCGTATGTGGTAACAAGTTTGCTTCAAAACCACATGTATCTGGATTCTCTTACATGCATGCCAACTTAGGCAAATGTCTTCCTCTATAGCTTTGGGTGAATCAATGTCTTGTGAGTGGACTTGATATAAGTAAACTGAAACTACGCCGTGCTATATAGAAATATGTGTCTGTATGAGTGTGCGCACGCCTGTTGGTGTGTATGTATCTTTATTCTTCTCTTTGTCATCTGCCTTTTTCCAACTATTAAACATGGAGTAGGATCCGTGATGATCTGGAGGGGAGGGAGCTATATCTTGGAAATCCTCCAGCCCAATGGTTTCCCTTCATGGCAGAATTAATAATACTCAAGGATTCAAGGCTATTAAAGCATTTTATTTTATCAAATTAATCTTATTTGTTACGGAACTGTATCTGGAGGGAAACGCAATCTTTCAGGATGATAATGCACCAATTCGCACAGCTAAAATTGTTACTGAATGGCACGAGGAACATTCTCGTGAAGTTGAACATCTCATCTGGCCATCCGAGTCTCCAGATCTCAATATAATTGAACATTTATTGAGCATTTTAGAAAACCAAGTAGGGAGTCGATATCTTCCCCCATCGTCTCTACAAGAACTGGAGACCGTTTTAGCTGTAGAATGGACAAAAATTCCTTTGAAAATAATTCAAACTTTTTAGGAGTTCATACCTCGTAGAATTCAAGCGGTAAATACTGCTAAAGGCAGTCGTACCCCATATTAACACTAATTTGTTTGATATTTTAAGGTGCTTCCATTATTTTGTCCATACTCTGTACATATAACAAACACAGTGTACAGAGTTTCATCCTTCAAATTCACTAGAAATATTAATCAGGCCGCGCCTATCGCAGAGCACATCATCTGCCTAAGCTACCGCGCAGATGTGACTGAAGCACGTGGTTTCGAAGCGAAGTTCTTAAACACGCAGCTATACCTGTATGAATTTGTATCTGTTTCTAACAACTTGTTTCAGATTGTAAAATTCATGCTGCACGTGATCCGCATTCGTATGTTCAGTAAAATGTATAGTCACCAGCTCTTGTACAACTTATTCACTCTCTCTCGTAACAACTTGCATAATAAATATTAAGATAATAATCCCAAACGGTCGAATATCAACATATATTAGATTCACAGTTATTTATAGTTGTAGAAGAAAACTAGTATATTTATTTGCCTCCTTTCTCACACAACCTTGCTTGGGTCACCTGGGTAAAACAGAAAATTCTAATCTACATGAAATAAACGAAAATTATTTCACAGATTGCGGTAGTCTCTCGACATATAAACAATTTAAATCCTGAACTGTATAGATTGCTCTTGCATGTGGTATCAATATTTTCTACCGACGGGAATATGCTGTAATTGGTTTCTGAAAAGTTCAGAAAATCAACACTTTCAAACAACTACTGAAATAAAAAAGAACACAAATTTTTCCATATTATGTTGCTGAATTTTAATTTCAACACCACATGTTGAAAATAGAAATTGTGTTTCAGTATGAGATGAACAGCGCCTTGGGTTTATTTCTCCTTCTATGTTTTTTTTATTTTATGTGTATATGTCTTGATACGTGTATGGTACGTCTACCTGATGTAACAGTAGAATTTGTTTTATTTGAAGTATTAAGCCCATACCACCTGTTTGTACGACCTTTTATACACCAAGGGATTTTTTCAGTATATTCTAAGGTGCTGCTCTGCCTTTTACTGATTCATTCATTGAAATACAATCATAATTTTTAGCCTTCGCACAACCACGATAATATTACGTTAGAAAAGGATCACCTTGCACATTCCGGCTGTTTTTACTCGAAGTAAGCTTTTGCTTAGTTAAGTTTATTTTCCTCGTTCTATTCTATTGACTCCAATAGCCTTCTACTACTTTTCGTTTACAATTATATATTAATTTTATTCTCGGTGGGTACTGTGACACCGATGTTTGTAGAAGAAAACGATAGACCACACATAGCACTCTGATTATTCTAATTGATACTCTCAAGGCACACACAACCTCCTATCATACTCGTTGAAGTAAAAGGCATATCAATCTTTCCTCACTATCGTTGGAAAAAGTCCTTAAGAAATATAACTCTTCTATCTGACACGATACTGTCAAGTTTCTTTGTCATCATTTGATTCCTCCTAATCCAGAAATATTTTGGATATGAAGCACTAACGTCTCAACCTGAGTCGTATATACTAATGTTAATACAAACATCAACATAAAGGCGCGTGGCTTTGTGGTTAGGGGCATTCGGCTCACAATCGTGAGTTCAATTTAGAGCCACGCATTTTATCCTTAAGCAAGACATTTTACTTTACGTTGCTCCAATCCACTCAGCTGGCAAAAATGAGTTGTGCCTCAATTTCAAAGAGCCAGCCTTGTCACGCTATGTGTGACGCTGAATCTCCCTGAGAACTACGTTAAGGGTACACATGTCTGTGGAGTGCTCAGCCACTGGCAGGTGAATTTCAGGAGCAAGCTGTTCCGTTGAACATATCAGCTGGGACCCTCGTCGTCGTAACTGACGGAGTGCTCCTTTAAGATGAACATCAATACTATGACCACTGTTTACTACGAACAATTTTTTCTCCGTGTTTGGTGCTGTTTGGTTTAACACTGTTCTGTTTCAATATTTTTTGAAAAACTTCATGCTCGTATTTCGTGGTAATTTTTTTGGTAAATCTCTACTATTGTTTAGTTCATGACTTTGTTTTGGCTGGAGGCATATATTTGTCAATGCTACCGCTACTGTGGCAAGTATCTCTACCTACTACCCCAATATGAAGCCAATGTTGAATTATATTTGAGCAAAACGAAAAAAATAATAACTGACAAAAGTGTTTTAAAATTCTATTTTTTTTTTTGATATCGCCACTTTGGTCAGACATCATGAAAAATAATATTCATACTTCTCTTTGTCATGATACGATGCTACAGAACAACATTATAATAATAATTATGCATTTCCGAAAAGAACAGCAAAATATATTCCAAAAGAGGAACACACATATATACGATTTAGTAAGTAAAAAGAAAAGCATGATGATGATGATGTTGATGATGATGATGATGATGATGGTGGTGGTGGTGATGGTGGTGATGATGATGATGGATGGGGAGGAGAAGAAGAACAGTTGTGGTGGCAGCAGCAGCAGCAGCAGCAGCAGCAGTAGTAGTAGTAGTAGTAGTAGTAGTAGTAGTAGTAGTAGTAGTAGTAATATCAAATTTTGACTCAGGGCCAGAAAGGATGAAAAGCGAAGTTTGACTTCAGCGGAATTTGAACTATGAAGTCAAACGGCTGAGGAAATGCCGAAGGGAATTTTCTCCGACGTTCCCACGATTCTGCTAAACAACAAGATAACGTTTGTTTCTAATACCAGCACAAGCAGGACGCCAGACGCTCCACCAATTCTGCCAATGTACTTCCCTTGATAAGGGCTTTTAATATACATGCATGGCCTGAAATTTGTTTGGAGGAAAATACGTGATTATACTTATATCGTGGAAGCGCAATGGCCCAGTGGTTAGGGCAGCGTACTCGCGGTTATAGGATCGCGGTTTCGATTCCCAGACTGGGCGTTGTGAGTGTTTATTGAGCGAAAACGCCTAAAGCTCAACGAGGTTCCGGCAAGGGATGATAGCGAACCCTGCTGTATTCTCTCACCACAACTTTCTCTCACTCTTACTTCCTATTTCTGTTGTACCTGTAATTCAAAGGGTCAGCCTTGTCACACTGTCACGCTGAATATCCCCGAGACCTACGTTGAGGGTACACGTGTCTATGGAGTGCTCAGTCACTTGCACGTTAATTTCACGAGCAGGCTGTTCCGTTGATCGGATCAACTGGAACCCTCGGCGTCGTAAGCAACGGAGTGCCAACAACACTGATATCACTACTTCAATTGATATTTTATATTGTCGACTACCACGAGTTGCGCTCACCGAGATTTGACCCTAAGATGTAAAGCGCCGCAACAAATACATATACCAAAACTTATTTTTGTCTGATGTACTAAGAATTCTGACAAAATATAAATTCTAAAAAATATCTAAGTCCATATGTTTTTGAAATCTATTATTAAACATTACTTAGAATAATTTTTGTTCACATGTTATATACGTACGTCGTTCACTATGATAAATATAACCTGAGGTTGCTTCAGCTCTGAGTTTAGATTATCAGAGTTAGAGAGACAAACATATATCTGTGTACACTTTTACTTCCAACAAACTTTTATAACATTTATACTTGGCATTGTTTCGAAAACATTTCATCGAACAATGACGAACAGTATCTTAAACGTAGCTTATGTTATGTTAGATATCATCCGTCTGTGATGAATGAGGTATAATTGATGTAAAATAAAACTAATTGAAGCTGATAGAGACGATCCATGCGAAATAAAATCTGTCTGGCAAAAATATGGAATTGTTTGACATAATTCAGTATTCAGTTAGATATTTCTTGGCAATTCTTCAAATATATATTTTTTATCTTTCAAAAAAAATGTTCACTTTTGAACTACGTTCGTCACAAAATACTTGTCAATCGTACGTATTTTTCTCGTCTTTTTTCTTCATCTGTCTTTTCAGTTTTTTTTTTCAGGTTTGTATTACAGGAATAGTTTAAACGCACACGTACACACCCTTCCAAACGCGCACATGAACACGCGTGCGCACGCACACACGCATACATATACATACATGCGTATATATATATATATATATATATATATATA
>NC_068994.1:9931829-9934218 GCF_001194135.2 Octopus bimaculoides
TATGTATATATATATGTACGTATGTATGTATGTATTTATATATGTTTACTTATATACATCAAATATAAATGCAACCAGAATACCTTACCGAGACTTCGAGTTATTTGTTGGCGGAGAGGATTTGCTCGAGTCGGTTTCATCATTAAGTGATTTGGTTGTAAACCAAAATATTACTGCACACAAATGTGGCTAACTGAAACACAGATCTCGTTGAAGATGGGCTCTTAAATTACTACTAATAAGTAGTATATTATTTACACATGTCAGGTGTAAATGGCAAACACTGTTTTCGGCGCAGGTAAAACGGGAAACTACAAAAGGTAATACTGGTTCTATGAGAAGATGAATATACCGAGCGAGTTATCTATATTCATTCCTTTCCTGTGTAGTGTTAAGCTGATATCCAACATACTAAACAGCATAGGACTCGAATACAGATCCTATGCGGTGAGTAGAGTAAATCATTTTTTGTATATGGACGGCCTAAAGTTGTGCGCAATATTCAGTAGACGGATTTAATACCAGAAATGTTATGAAATTCGGATTACAAAAATGCGCCAAGGCAGCTTTAAAAGAGGAAACTGAAATAAATACATTAGTGTCATGTTAGATAAAGCAAAAGATAGAAGATTTTAACCAAACACAGACATACAAACATTGTAAAATCAATAAATTAGGAAGAAAAGAAGCACAGACATGAAGGAGAAATTTAGGAAAGAATATTATAAACGCATTAGAGTAATACTTCAAAACTCTACTGAATGACATAAATAAGGTTTCAATATCTCAGTAAAAAATTATGGCTATAATATTATCAAATGATCACTAAGTAAATTAACAGACCTAGACGTAAAAATAGGAAAATAAATAAATAACGATAGCAGTTAGAGTACGCTACCCCAAATCCGACATAAAAGATTATATTTACCAATCTTAAAACAACTAAGTGTTTGTAATTCAGTGTTTGGTCAAATTCTCTCGTCTGTTACTTTAGGTAATATGACATTAATGCTTTTTAATTTTCCTAATTCTAAGTCTGCTTTGGCGGATTTTTCTGGCCAAATAAAAAGAAGCATTAAAAACTACCCAATCTATGGCTACAAATGTTCGCTTGTAAAGCAAAATCTAACACAAATAGGTACAAAACAAGAATAAAGAAAAAAAAATAACTGTTTTGTCTTTAAGCAACCTAACAAATACAAAATATAGAAAAGGTGAACAGTAATGGAGATTCTGAAACGCTAAAATGTAAGCTAAACATATGTATGCTTGATGAAAATAAACACTGTCTACATGACCAATACTTGAACAATCAAAATGGTGGAATTAACCAAGTGATAATGGCAGGAGTGATGTTAATATTTGTATAATTTCATTTGATGAAAGACTATATCATATCAACACAGTTGGTATTTGACCAAAGAATATAAAGGGGCGTAAAATCAAAGAAAAAATAACAACAGTAATAATAATGATTGGCTACTGAGACTCAGATGCCAGAATATAATTTAAGTGGTTGATATAATGTATGGTAATGTCCTCCATTACATGAATGGTGGTCCAAACTTCATGACACGTGTGAACAACAGAGATTTCGACAAAGTGTTCTGCGACAGGATTGTAAAGGAAAATAAATTAATAAGCCAACAAAAACAAAATGCTAAAAATATAATGATGATGATGACGACAACAAAGTCAACAACAACAACAACAATAAAAATCCTTCTTCCTAAAGGCACAAGGCCTGAAACTTTTGGGGGAAGGGACTAGTCGATTACATCGAGCCCAGTGTTTGACTGGTATTTAATTAATCGTAGCCGAAAGGATGAAAGGTAAAGTCGGCCTCGGTGGCATTTGAACTCAGAATGTTGCTACGTGCAAAAAACTGCTAAGCATTTCGTCCAACGTGCTAACGACTCTGCCATCTCGCCCCGTTAAATAATAATAAGAAGAAAGCAAGGAGTGAAGGTTTCATATTAGCGGCACAAAATCAAAGTTTACTTACCAAAAACTACAAGTTTAACGTCCTTCAAAGCGCTTTTGACCATAAATGCAGTTTCTCAGATACATTTGACGAATCAATAGACTATCTCGTCTTGGGATGTCCTGTGCTGACATTAAAGGAATATAAAAATCACCACCAAAGTATTTATACTGGAAAGTATGTAAACACTGAAAAATCAGCAATCCCCTTTACTGGTGTGAACATCATCATGAGCAAGTTTCTGAAGAAGAGCTTAGCTCGAAACGTCAAATCATCTTTCCTTCCTTTTCTGAGTATGATAATACAGTACTTGTACCACGTCCTCGCGTTGTTGTTGTTTTTTCCTTTGTGTTCTCCTTTGTTTGGATTCACTATATTGACCTGAATCTATATATATGTATATAT
>NC_068994.1:9934494-9937116 GCF_001194135.2 Octopus bimaculoides
ATATATATATATATATATATATATATATATATATATACATATATATATATATACATACATATATACATACATATACCTGTAAATATATATCTCTGTATTTATGTATGCAAGTATGTACGTGTGTGTGTATGTAAATGTGTTTCTCGGTCTTAGCTGGGGAATGTGTGTCTGTCTGTGCCCTTGTTTGTGTTTGTAACACCGTCATTTGACACCGTTGTTGGATTTTTATGTCCCCGTAACTGAGTGGTTCATCAGAGACATCAATGATAAAATAAGTGTCAGACTTTTAAAAAATATGTAGTGTGATTGCTCTCCTTATATACAACCCTCCCAAGGGGGACCCCAGCATGGCTGCATTCCATGGATTTCAATAAATAAAATATACAATGATATCATTGGATATCTCCATGGATATCATTTTCGTTTTTTCAGACTGGTTTGCGGTGTTCGAATAATAAATGACAACGAAATTCCTTAACACCTCTTTAAAAATCTGTGAAAGAATTTATTTGTCTTCTGATTATTTGGATAATAATTTACTCTTCGGCAAGTCACATTACGATGTGACGGACATGAAACAATGATTTTTCTACACCTGCATAATTCAGGTATTGGTCTGGAACTCTACAGTTTTGATAGCCCAGTATTCGAGTTGAGTACTTCTCTGGAAATACCCTACATTTACACACTACCAGGACCTTTTGTGCTCTTTGCAGGTAAATTGGTTTCGAAAATGTATGTACTAATGTGATATTGGAGGCTTTTGCCAATGACTTTTGCTACACCAAAGTAGCAAAGCATGATATCCAGTCGGTCATTACAATCTTTCCACCACGCAGATATTTTGTCAAATAGTAATGACCTCCTGATGGTATGTCAACATGGCTATTATCAATATCGTAATGAATCATATTAGCTCCTTCGTGAGGACAAGCTTGTAGATTAATATTTAGAATTGGCAATATCAAGTATTAGTGAATTTTCATCTATTTTTATTGCTAATTTCATTATAACTTTTAAGTACTTTGCTTGTGTTATTCCATTATCACGATGTAATGTAATTTCTAATTTTGTCATGCACGTATTTTAGTATGTGTCCGCTAATTTACCCAAGTTCACACTTAGCATAATTTATTATCCTGTATATGTGTTTATGTCGAAGCTTGACTTATTATAATTAAGGGTTACGAATGGTACCCACTTAATTACTTTGCTATACGTATTTATTTAGTTTCATATTAGCGACTATTACATTGGTTTCATAGTTAATGATAATGTATGCGTTTGTGTTAAATTTCTTATATTTCCCAGCCTTATGAGTCACGAAGAGATAATATATGTGACTTGATCTAATTAGGGCGTATTTTTGTCTTGTCAGATTACAATATACGGTAAAAATATTCTTTACTACTCTAGTCACAATGCCCGAAATTTTAGGGCAGGGGGCCGGTCGATTAGATCGACCCCAGTCCGCAACTGGTACTTAATTTATCGACCAAGAAAGGATGAAAGGTAAAGTCGACTTCGGTAGAATTTGAACTCAGAACGTAGAGACAGATGAAGTAGCGCTAAGCCTTTTGCCCGGCGTGTTAACAGTTCTGCTAGCTCGCCGGTTTTACGGTGGAAATATTAATGTTTATGAAAAAATCTTGTTGTAACGATAATAACAAAGAATCGCGCTTCAAAGCTCTCAACGTCACTCATTGGTCGAGAGCTGGATTTTTCTTTCAATAACATTTTTTCTTTCAATACAATGTATGTGTATATAAACAGTTACAAATACGCACGGTGAAGGCACACGGCTTAGCGGTTAGGTTAATCGGCTCACGATTCTAAGGGCATGACTTCTATTCCAGGCAGTGTGTGTGTGTGTGTCCTTGAGCAAAACACTTTATTTCATGTGGCTCCAGTCAACTCAGCTGGTAAAAATCAGTTTTAGATGTTATTCAATGCGCCGGCCTTGTCCCATTCTGTGTCAGGCTGTATCTGTCTCAGATCTGTGTTAAAGGTGCACGTATCTGCGAAGTATTCAGCCGCTTACACGTAAATTTCACTGACAGGTTGCATATATTTGGAACCCTTGACGTCATAACTGATGGCGTGCCAGATGTATGCAGGATTCAGCTACGAATATATATATTAGTCCACATGGTAGCTCTGTATCGAGTGGATGTGTTTTTAATAATTCAAAAGTAGATGAAAGCGGCAATCTAGTAAAATCTTTAGCTGAGCGATTGTGCCTTTTATATTTTCAGAGTTATTCATATTAACATCAACTGCGTACTCGAGTTGATGTAATTGACTTAGCCCATCCCTGGAACTTTGTGGCCCTGCACCAAAATTTGAAATTAAGATTTAAAACTTGGATATTATGAGTACAGTTTTTACAGAGGTTATTTACCTAACATAAAGAATTTAAATCCATCTTAAATCCGATGAGTAATTCATGAATGCATCTTACCTTAAGTGAAAGACTTGTGAAGTTGCATTTGTTTCATGCATCTATCTCGCATATTTAATGTTTATTATCACTTTATTGGGTTTCCCTAGACAGCAGACTCATGAATTAAGACTTGTGAAGTTGCATTTGTTTCATGCATCTATCTCCCATATTTAATGTTT
>NC_068994.1:9937126-9940618 GCF_001194135.2 Octopus bimaculoides
GACTCATGAATTAAGACTTGTGAAGTTGCATTTGTTTCATGCATCTATCTCCCATATTTAATGTTTATTATCACTTTATTGGGTTTCCCTAGACAGCAGACTCATGAATTAAGTGATTAGGTCTAAGTGCTACTGGATCTATTAAACTCTATCGTTTTACCTTCTCTTAAGGTATTCGAAAGTCGGGTTTAGTTTCTGTGTTCTGTTTCATTTCATGAATGCTGCTGTATATTACATTTCACTCATTCCCCTTCAACTTGGTTGAAGCTTATCATTAAGGAGAGATTATCACGGATTATTTCCCGCAATACGTTTGAGTCCAATTCTTTGAAGCAATCCATATTACAGGGATTTACAACCGCAAAAATGAAATAAAACAAACGCTGGCAGGAACTAAAGATGTGATTATTTAGATTTCTTGATGAGAAATTTTGATGACTGCAAATTTATTTGTAATGCTATCCATAATCTATATATTTTTAATGCTACTGTTATTGTTTTATTGCTTAAAACTCCGGAAATTTTACGATCACCAAATCTATTGTGTCAGATATATTATGCTATAATTAACATGCAGTATTGTATAGGCCAGAATGTATCGGAACAATAAAAGCCAAATCTTGCTTTTTCTTGCCTTGTTTTTGTTGTGTCGACGCTCCCAGGCGAAGAACTAGGATATCCCAAGACATATAGAGGTAGTCTGGCCGTGGTAGGAGTGTTTATTATTAGCAGTCGAGTAGCAGTTGTGTAGCGGTTGGGTAGAGATCATCCGAAGGTGCTAGATAGCAGTAGCGTTGAGACATAACAGTTTTACAGTGATATATACCTATAAATATAGAACTGTAAAAGACGAGGCAGAGAAGGCAAGATTTGCTTTTTACTATCATCTTACCTTCGTTTTGAGATATATCTGTAGATTACAAATTAAGCGCAGGTAAGATAGCTTTTTGTAGTACACGAAAGATTTTTCACAGTGGTCTTTAGCGCTGTGCACCACACGTTTTAATCTAGTTACTTTTGAGCTATTGATGCAACTGGTACTTTTTGCTCTGTATGTATAATACAAGGCACATTCCAAAATTTTTGAGAGCTTTTCTGAGTGCGACATCTATCAATTTCAAAAAAGTCCAAATCTCCAAATTCCCTGAAAGTAGGATCTATGGACTTCGACGCACTTGTTGTAGCGCTGCAGTCGTTGTTTCATTGCCAGACCACCGTAGTCTTGTTATTCCGCTCTCTCTTTTTCTTTCATTAAATCAAACCTTCCTCTTTTCTCTGTTACGTTCCCTCTATATATTTCACGTCACTAAGGCAGAGAGCTGGCAGAAACGTTAGCACGACGGGCGGAATGTTTAGCGTTATTTCGTCTGCCGTTACGTTCTCAGTTCAAATTCCGCCAAGGTCGACTTTGCCTTTCATCCTTTCGGGATCGATAAATAAAGTACCACTTACGCACTGTGGTCGATGTAATCTACTTAATCCGTTCATCTGTCCTTGTTTGTCCCCTCTACGTTTAGCCTCTTGTGGGCAATAAAGAAATATATATTTCACATCACTACTTCATCTCTCTCTGTCTCTCCTGCTCTATCTATGTTTCTCTCTCTCTCTCTTTCTCTATCTTTGTTTCTCTCTCTCTCTCTCTCTCTCTCTCTCTCTCTCTTTCTCTTTCTTCTCGCAACTTGCTTCCAACAATACCATTTTGGGTCACTTTTTGTAAGCCTTTTTTCTTCATTGAAATGCTTAGTATAATGTATAAATATCTTGACAACCGTCATATTTTCCCTACTTTTTATTTTATACACTTTTTCACTGCAAAGTTTAGTTCAAACATCGTTTTCGTCCAGCGAGAAAAATATAATGGTTTTAAGTTTTGGTAGAGCACCAGCAATTTTTAAGGGAACAAGGCTTCAGTCGACTGCCTCGATTTCAGGAATTGATCGATACTATGTTTTCGATCGCCAAAAATACGAAGGACAAAGCTGACCTTCTAGGAATTGGCACTTAGAACTTAAAGAGCTCAGAACATAAAGACGATCAAACTGCCGCGAAGCATGTTACCCAGTATGCTAACGATTCTGCAAGATCACAACTTTAATAATCTAGTCTAGCACAATAAAATCGAAATCGCGTCAAAACCAAGAACACAAAACTCGGAAGAGAACGTGTGAAATCACAGCTTCATTTGGTATTATTCTTATTTATCCTACATTATCTGTGTGCTTTTCCGTATAAACTTTAAACAATAAATTGTGAATTGTCACTTTAAATAAAATTGACTTCTAATTTCACTATAACGCATTTAGTCTTCATGTCTCTGTGTTTGCTTCTATTTGTATGTTTGCATATGTGCTGTGTCAATATGGGGAGGCGGAATGATGTTCACGTATGTGTATAGAAATATATACGTTATTCGTTTCTCTCCCTCTCTCTCTCTCTATATATATATATATATATGTGCATACATATAGGGAGACGAATAACAGATATATATATATATATATATATATACACAGACACACATATGTATAGGTTTATACACACAAGCACGTACATACAGTAAGAGACGTGACACACACACACACACACACACATATATATATATATATATATATATATATACATAACATATACGTACACTGTACTTTACATAAGTGTGTGTGTGTGTGTGTGTGTGTGTGTGCTGTGTGGATGTGTGTGTATGGGTGTGGTTATATACGCATATGTCAATATGTACGCATGTGTAATCATAGGTATGTTTCTGTGTTCACGTTCATTTGACGTAATTTAATATGAGCTATTCTAGAGGTGATGACGAAGGGAAAAAAACACATTTCGTCGTCTCATAATTAAATAATATATTGATGTTCTCTTTACTTAATTATTATTTATTAAAGATATATATTAATTATTATTTATTAAAGATATATTTTGGGAGAAATACTACGTCCAATTATATACGCGTCTTTTCTTTATTTGTCTTTCTCTACCTTGGCTTTATCTCTGCAGAGTATCTCAGAATAACACACAAACACACACACGCACACACATATATATATATATTCATATATTTATATACATATATCTATATGTGTAGATATACATTATACATATATACATGCATATATATATGTACATGTATATGCACACACACATATATGAATTCCACGGTGCTATATAAATATATACGCGCGTGTGCGTGTGTTCGTGTTTGTATGTGTGTATGAGTGTGTGTGTGTGTGTGTGTGTGTCTCCAAATAATGAGAAGATGACAAAGAAAATTCTTAGCAAATTTTAAATGATTTGTTATAATCGCTTCCGTACTCTTCGCCAAACTCACTTTACTGTTTTTCTGTAGTAGACCTAAAGAAATACCCTGCAAACCGAAAGGTTTCATAGCCTAGTAATATATATATATATATATATATATATATATATACACGCACACACACACATATATATCTGCATATATATATATAGACATATATATACATA
>NC_068994.1:9941035-9943250 GCF_001194135.2 Octopus bimaculoides
ATATATAATTAAATATGTAGTAAATAAACATACGAACATATACTAAATACACAGGCATATATATTGGGTGACCCAAAGCAGTGAATGCATGGTTGAGTTTTAAAAACTAAAATTTCATTCATCTTTAGAGTTAACTCATTGGTAATAGTGAACGAGCCATACTAAGTTTCGAGCAAAGGAAATGTAAACTAGTGTTACTGGAAGTTTGAAAACAGAATCCAGCTGAAAAACCTGCTAAGAGGGGATTTTCAAACAGATCCAAACGTGCGCGTTCCCATTACCCGTTTGAAGAAAATGGAACGGTTCAGAAGGTGCACAAGAAATTTTGCGGAGTACCTTGGACATTGTCTAGCACCAACAATGCAGGAAATTTATTTCAATTCCATTGCCAGCTGTTCAAGAAAACCTGCGCGGCATGTGAATTGCGAGATACATCCAGCAACCATCGCAGTTTGAAGCGTTGTTATTAGAAAATATTCACTGTGAAGTTGAGCCTGATCGGATGGTGAACTTTTGCGTGCACCGATTCGCAAGGTCTGTGAAGATTGAGACTTTCCGATGAAGATTTGTTGGAGTGACGAAGTTACATATACAATAAATGATTCATTTAACAACCGCAATTGCTCCTACTGAGAATGGACATACTCCATGAAGCATTATTTTAATTTACTAGGAATGAAGGTGTGGAGCGGCCTTTTGTCAACTGGATGACATGGACAATTGTCTTTTCACTCTATTATAACCATTTTATTCTACTGGCCCAATTTACTCCTAATTTCTGCAATATGAAAAATTTGGAGGTGTAGTATATCATAGTAACGCAAGGACCTACCTTGAGATTTTTTCAGACAGTTAAATTAGGCAAACAGGTTTAGAAAAGTACACTCTATTCAACAGTCCTCAGAGCACAGAGCATTAATATGGTGATACTTCAAATCTAAAGTTTTGCGGTGTAAAACAGTCAATAGTCAACAAGTTTACGGCAGTTATTGAACGAGAATGTGCACAAATACGGAAGGAAAAGTTTCTTGATATTTGCAAACTGTTGCTTCATGTAATCAGCAGTGTCTGGATCCGAACTGGTTTCAGTATGAAAACAAATGTCTATAAACAAGATTAAATTTATAGCTATAGAATCTATGAAATTTTGAAACTCAATATTATTTTAATAGAGACTGATTTTTGTAATCATTCAGTGAGTGTATACATTGCTTAGACATCATGTACTATATATATATATATATATATATATATATGTGTGTGTGTGTGTGTGTGTGTGTGTGTGTGTGTGTGTGTGTGTGTGTGTGTGTGCATATAGTCTCCGTTCAGTCATTTGGCTGTGGCTATGCTGGAGCACGCTCTCTCCATATATATTCATGTGCGTAGTCGCCTGGAGTACGAGTTTGTGTACAAACGTACATATACACTACACGTATGTATTTCTATAAATGTACGTACATATACTTACATACATAGATACATACTTACACACACATATATATAAACATAAATATATACGTCTATGTATATATATATATATATATGCTTATATATATGTGTGTCTATGCTCCTGTGTACATATACATAAAAACATACATGCTTTGACACATATATGTAAACATATATACATATATACAAACAAACATTTATATACCGAGAGAGAGGGAAAGAGCGATAGGGAACAGAGAGAAAGAGAGATGCAGCTATTCACTATATGTTAAATCTATGAGTCAATGATCGTAAATTTAACATCAATGCTTAATGCATATTAAGTCAGTAAATTATATGAATAGGAAGACATAAATTTGAATTATATGTAAACATCCACTTTCCCAATAGCCAGTAGCAATATTGCCTGAAACTGGTGCCATCTTACCATTCTTTATATGTCTGCCAGTCTCGATTAAATAGATTTTCCCACACACTGTGTATTTAATCTCTACCTCATGGTAGTTTATTGAGTTATCAGGACGAATGGTGACTCCACACACAAAACAAGAATGAATATATGAATATATATATATATATATATATATACATGTGTATATATGTATATATATATATATATATATATATGTATATATATATGTGTGTGTGTGTTTGTATGTGTTTGTGTATGTATGTATATGTATACACATATATAATATATATTTAGACATAGATATAGATACGTATATATATATATATATATATATATATATATATATATATATAT
>NC_068994.1:9943472-9945326 GCF_001194135.2 Octopus bimaculoides
TATATATATATTTATGTACAGATACGTAAGATAAATTCACGTATACACATATTCCTATAGATAACCCGACGTATGTGTGTGTTTATCTGCTGTCTGTATGTGTGTATGTGTGTGCGTGTATTTGTGTGTGTGTGTGTCTGTGTCTGTGTGTTTGTGTGTGTTTGTGTGTGAGTGTGTGCGTGTCTGCTTGTGTTGTGCAACACTGTGCTTACTGCCATAGGATATAGTGTAAAAGACCTAATAAATAACAAGATAAAATTAAATGATGCGTGTTTCACCCCTTGAAGTGTTTCTCAGTTATATTTAATTGAAAGAGACGAACAATTTCCTACGACTGGAATCACAGCAAGTAGTCCAAGAAACTTGAGAGTTAAATGCAGGGATAGTGGTAAAACGAGGAAGACGGAAAGCAGGCGGGGAGACAAATTGAGACTAAATTAACAGGTCTAAACAGGCCTCCGTAACAGACAGCAAGGATGGGAAAGTATAGTATAATATCGATTTATGGTCACTACGTTGAAGTCTAAAATTGTTGCTGTTGTCGTCGTTTAGCCATCGGAGTGCTGTGATCGAAAAAGCCTATGGACAAACGTTTTTCCAACTGTGAACATCCTGTCGGTTTGCTCTTGTAATTTCGATATCTATTTTTTCTGCTGCATCTGGTCTCTTGAAGACAATAGGATCCGGAGTTGAAGGTGATTTCGTAGTTGCGTCTAACTGGCTTCGTCTGTGATTGTAAACACAATGCTGCCCTAAGAGACACGCTTACTGGACATTCGCTATGTTCTCCACGCGCCAAGAATTCCAGTGTTAATCTACGTGATTTACCTGTCCTTTTGTTGACTAAACGCAATTGACCAACGGACTTTATCAATTTTTGACCTTTATTTGAATATCGTCAAAGGTGTACACTTCATTACACCAATCGTAGATTCCCGCTTATATATTCATCAAATCGTATAGCTCTGGAGAACTGGTGCTACTAATCTGCATACTACCAGCGTTTAACACTTTAATTGATATCAGAGGCCTCACAATAAAGGCGCGTGGCTAAATGGTTAGGGCATTCGATTCATGATCATTATGTCATGGGTTCGAATCCCGACTGTGCTTTATAATATACATTTTATGCCGCTGAGGTGTTTCGCTCATAAACACACACATCACCCTTTCTGATATTCGAACCCACCATCCCTCGACCAAGTGTCCACTGCTCTAACCACTAGGCCATTTGCCTCCACAAGTTGTACAATTAGCTGTTCATAATTCACCTGAATAGTGAAAGCTGAACTTAGAATAGATTGTCAAATATTGGTTTCAAATTTTGGCAGAAGGGCAGCTAATTCGGGCGAGTGGGTGGTGGGATTAAGCCGAGGACAAAAAAGCCAATGCTCAGTACGTATCTTATCGATCCGAAATGCATGAAGGGCAATTTCAATATCAACAGAATCTGACCTGAGGACGTAAGGACGGAGGAAATGCTCAATCACACTGTCAAATATTCTTTCTCTTTTCTACTCTAGGCACAAGGCCTGAAATTTTGGAGCAGGAGCCAGTCGATTAGACTGGTACTTAATTCATCGACCCCGAAAGGATGAAAGGCAAAATCGACCTCGTTGGAAATTTAAACTCAGAACGTAAAGTCAATCGGAATAGCGTTAAGAATTTCGACCGGCGTGCTAGCGTTCCTTATTTCTTTATTACTCACAAGGGGCTAAACATAGAGGGGACAAACAAGGACAGACAAAGGGATTAAGTCGGTTACATCTACCACAGAGCATGACTGGTTCTTAAGTTATCGACGCCGAAAGGATGAAAGGCAAATTCGACCCCTGCGAAATTTGAACTCAGAAC
>NC_068994.1:9947843-9948669 GCF_001194135.2 Octopus bimaculoides
TATATATAATCATAGGCGCATGCATGTGTGTATGTATAGAAATATTTATATTCCAAATATGTATGAAATATTCACACGTACGTGTTTATATAATACGAATATATGTATATGTGTGTGTATATAGTTACACGTACATATGTATATGCGTGTGTATGTATGTGTGTGTTTGCGCGTGTGTGTCTAGATAGCCAGACAGAAATTTTGATAGATAGATACCTGCTACAAATAAATGCACATAATGTGTATACACACATAAATGCTTGCATATACACACACACACATACACACACACATACACACACGCACTTAAGGGTTCTTACAACAGAAATATCAATATCTGATATTTCCCAATGCTAAAGTATAAATTTCATTGAATATAAATATGGGTTTCAGCTGAAGGTCTTTAAGACTTAAAAGACATAGAGGCATTTAACATATTAATGCCGTTGGTGGTTTTAAATGGCTCTTTTATAATCACATTTGAAAGCGATTTGATAAATAATTTCGTTTCAAGCTCTCTACAAATTTACTTTTGAGTAATGTGTGTATGTATGTGTGTAGGTGTGTGTGTATTGTTGTTTGCTTGTGTTTGGGCGTAGCCTCCCGGGCCATTTTGTCTGCCTACACCAATTGCACACACACGTATATACGAACATATATTCATTAAATATAGATATATGCACAAATATATTTTTATACGGATATATGTATTAATGAATTTACATATATGTAAATAGACGCATGCCAACTAATTCACACACACACTCATAAATATGCATATATATATATATATATATATATATATATATATATATATATATATATA
>NC_068994.1:9949531-9950507 GCF_001194135.2 Octopus bimaculoides
TATTAATGTGTCCAACTGATTAAAAATTCTATTTATTATGTAGCTGAGGGTAGGTCTGCATTTGAATTGATGTAATGATTGCATTGATGAATTAAATAGAATCACTTGCGATCGTCGTACAGCATCACCTCTGTATATCCTGTTACTTATTTTAATTTTATTCACCATACTTTGAATTGTACGGATAAAGCTGCACTGGCTTGGTGCTTCACCTTAATTACCCAATTCAACTCATATGTATATATAATTCTTACTCTCAGTATTATATACGCCATATGCAACGAATTGTGTCTGGTAAAAACACTTCAAGAACAGTAACGGAAAACCATATCTCTTTTGACTCATAGAAATTAATTCCATGTCGAACACAATGTGGTTGTCAATAACAACCCCCAGGTGATGTTTGCTCACCTTATGTTGCAACGAATAAGTGGTCTATATGTTATGAACAACTCTACACATTCAATATGTGTAATCCTAAACATGAGCTTGTCTTTAAGTACGCTAATATTGACAAAGAAATCTAAATTAATGCCCTACATTTATAAAAAAAAAGATATAAGTATTGAATTTGGAAGACTAAGTACATCTTCCTTAGTAAAATGTTAAGAGATTCAAATTTTATTTTAAAAAAAGAATAAGAAGAAATATATAATTTTGATAAACTTGTTGCATAATCAATCAGCGTGTCTCCATGGAAATTATAATGAGCGTTTTTGAAAGCTTGGAGCCATGTCTTTCGAAATACTGGGCTCTATAGAAATGTAAGAATAAACAGATACAAATTCCTGTTTTCTTTTCTATTCATTTAACCTAAAATGAAAAGAATCACAGCTGGATAGTTTATGGATTTTACGCAGAATTGTTTAATTCAAAATTCCATTGTTACATTCTGTCAAAGGAAGAGAAACGAAAAGAAATAACGAAATGGATATGCTCCCACATACGTATATATATATATATATATATATATATA
>NC_068994.1:9951944-9952752 GCF_001194135.2 Octopus bimaculoides
ATATATATATACATATACATATATGTATATACTCTTTTACTCTCTTTTATATACATATATCAGTTTTCCGTCTACTAAATCCAATCAAAATGTTTTTTGTCGACCTGAGGCAATAGTAGAAGACACTTGCTGAAGGTGGGACGGAGTGGGACTGAACCTCCTAGCAGGTGTTCATACGTACAGACATTTATAATGTATTCAAAATTGGTTTATTTAATTATGGTATATTTAAGTTTGATTAAACGAACACATTACATATAACTCAATATATGGGGTTATATATTATATTATCGTTTATCCGTACAAAGATACAGCAGTGATTCAAGAGCAGCCTTTACGTTCGTTTCCCTTGGACAACATCCGTGGCGGCGCGAGGGAACACTGACATGCGTAAGAGACTACTGGTCTTCTACACACAAATTTTCCGGACCTGGGAACCTCCTATAGGAAATGCCATGCTCATTGATCAATAGATACACATAGACATAGCTAGTATATAATGGGCAAATAATTATTGAGATATTTCCCGATTTTGTAAAAACAAAGCATTTCAAAGAAAATTGTTAAAACATTTGGTAATACATTAAAATTTTGTGATTATCGGAGACAGAAAAAAACCAACGCCTAAAGACAGATTTCCACCACATAGACAGATGTGGATAAATTGCAAATTAAAAGGAGATATCCACGATAAGAATTTAATTTATTCAGCACAACAAACATAAATATACGAGCTGAAAGACGCCTAAGAGCACATATGTGTAAGTGTATACATACATATATATATATATATATATATATATATATA
>NC_068994.1:9953563-9955500 GCF_001194135.2 Octopus bimaculoides
TATGAATACATACACATATATATACATATATATATATATTGAGACAGAAGATAGACAGAGAGAGAGACGACACAAACGCACCTTTATATGAAAATACACAGAATTTTACACACACACTCAAGCGCACGCAAATACACACATACACGCACACACATATATATATATGTATCATGTTTTTATAAAGGTATATATATATTTTTATATATTTGTACGTTTGTGTGTTTGTGTGTTGATGGTCGTGTGTGTGTGCGTGTGCGTTTGTACGTGTGCTTGTGGTTGTGTATGTTTGTGTTTATAGTGGTTTCTACGTGTGTATATTAATATACGTGTGACTACGTATATTAATATACACAGTTTGCGCCTATGAAAAAATAAAAAGAAACAAGATATATAACTTTCTTGAAATAAACATCAATTGTTATTCACACGAGAAATTTCGAGCTCTAAGTGACGTGTCTGTCAAATAGACCATCGTGCGGACTCGTTAAGCAATCTCGAAAGAATGAATGAAATTAACCACGCACAAACTCACACATTCCCACAAACTTAATCAGTAACACAAACACATATTCACAGATACACATAGATGTTAACACGAACAGAATAAAAAAAAATATCCCTGCACAAACACATTCAAAATAAACAGCTGGTTTTCAAATATACCGTCTGTCAAAATGAAAGAGACGGTGTTGCTTTTGTGTTTCTGTCTGAAGGTGGCGGGGTCGGTTTCTGCGTCCGAGTAGCGGGGTAGGCAGGAAAACGACACGAAATTGTGACTGTTTTTGTTTATGTACAGGTGTGTGTGAACGTGTCAGTTTCTTTGTTTGTGTGTATGCACACCCATCTACTTATATGAACGTATATATATATATATATATAAATACATATATATATATATATGTATATATATATACACACACACCAACACACTCGTATATGTATATTTATATTTATATATGTATATTTGTATATGTTTTATATATGTGTGTATGTGTGTGTGGGTGTATTATATATATATAATATATATGAATATATAAAGATATACATTTATATATATATATATAAATGTATGTATATATATGTATGTATATATATATATGTGTGTGTGCATGTGTGTGCATGTATGTGTGTGTGTCTATACAAGAATCTATGTATGTGTGTGCATTACATCTATACATATATATTTATTTATTTATTTATTTATTTATAGATATACATATGTATATATGCATAGACACATAGAAACGCACTCACAAAGTTAGTGAAAACATTTAGATATCTTTCTCTCCCGCTCACTCTATTTCTCTCTCTTAGCCTTTCTCTGCCGTTTCTCTCTGTATCTCGTTTTTACGAAATTTTGTTTAAATACAAGAACTTGTAATGTTGATTAAAGATTAAACAATTCCGTTTATATAATGACTTACAATTGTTATACTTATTGGAAACATTCTTTGACGTTCTGAATGTTTTAAGTTTAAAGAATAATATTTCTAGATAATTGTATGCAGTTGTTGACACATTTAACAAAAATCAAACATGAGCTGCACTTTATTAAAGTACGATTAAGGATTCTGATGATGTTTTGTCAATGTGTGATATTCAATTTGGGGGGCTGAAATCGGTTCAAATAACTTCTTTTTCATTAGCGCTTCATATAGTCGATAAAAGGTAATTCAGCATAGAAAGTACCGGGCCAAAGATCAATCAGCATTTACTCCGTTACTTTGTCGATCCTGTTGAGCTGTTACTTCAAGGTGATGAAACATAGCGACATATGGCTCTTCGATTTGGTTAGCAACGAGAAAATTTCAAAGCTGGATCATATCGCTGGGTTTTAACTATAAATTTGTCTATCACATGTTCGCATGTTTGTGGCCACTATATATCGATACACTGTTATAAATATATATATATATATATATATATATATATATATA
>NC_068994.1:9955803-9957097 GCF_001194135.2 Octopus bimaculoides
ATATATAAACATATATATGACGGGCTTCTTTCAGTTTCCGTCTACCAAATCCACTGACAAGGTTTTGGTTGGCCCGAGGCTAAAGTAGAAAATACTTGCCCAAGGTACCACGGAGTGGGACTGAACCCACAACCATGTGGTTGGTAAGCAAGCTTCTTACCACTCAGCCACTCCTGTGCGTACTTGATCAATTGGTCGATAATATAAAGTACCAGTCTACTACTGGGATCATAATAATCAATTAATCCCGTCCCCACCTCCACTAATATCGCTGGCTTTGTGCCAAAATTTAAAGCCATTACATCATATAAACACAACAGAGGCATATATGCCCTTTAACAATCTATGATGGAGTTTTGTCTTCGAACTGCATGGCTAATCTAAATAAAGCCAAATTTTCTCATCACGTTGTATTACATAAGTGCAACTTTATCGAATATGCATTTAGTATTCAAGATTTCCCCCTGTGTTACATTTCTTTCAGCCATATTGCTTATCTACATAAACAGCGATATTACTATGCGAAGCATAATCCCTTGAATCGACAAGATTTTTAAATAATCGGAGAATTGTAAAGTAGCAACGCCACAAGAAGGGCATAATTCGATATTGAGTGAATATTTCGTTGTTCAGTTACAGTTTTTAAACTTCATTCTTCTGTTTAGGGAATTTTAATGTGTATAGACATTCATTGAAGTGCTTACTCGCTACCGTCATAATATTGGGTACTGTCTCTCGATTATTTACTGTCATTTAATGATGATATGCTTTTATCAGTGTTCTTTCTACGCATGAAGGCATGCCTACTGAATAAAAATACTAAGAGCACCAAATTCCAACTGGATACTGCAGTGCACAACAGAAATTTTCAAACGGGATTTGACAGGAGATTTGCGTACATAGACAGTGCAAATGCACCATCTGTAATCTAGTGTATGTTCAGTAGTATACAGTTCTAGATGTCATACTTCACCTATTTATGTAATTTAGACCACCTATATCAGTTGAAAAATGTTATGGCAATTTTAGTATAAATTTCAATACAACAATTGTGTATGATTTATATACACGATATGCAATATTGGTACACTGCCCCCGCGCACACATACACAAACATATTTATATATGCATATATATAGGTGTGCGTGTCTATACTATATATTATTTATAATGTAATATAGAATAATTAATATATATCAAAATAAAATTAAACATACGATATGTATGTATATCCATGTGTAATACACACACACACACACACACACATATATATACACATATTTATATATGTATA
>NC_068994.1:9957339-9957767 GCF_001194135.2 Octopus bimaculoides
ATGTGAGTAAAAATAAATACAAAAAAAAGGGTTTTGTATGATCGTGTATAGAGGAATATATTATTTTATTTAAAAGAGTTCCAACTCTGTTTTTTTATGTTTTTTATTCATATTCTTGTAAAATTTATGTGGGATATAGAATATGGAATATATAATATATAATATAAAAAAAGATGGATTGTACAATGAAATGAAGTATTGAATGTCTTATTGAATATATGGAATATGTCTTATTGAATATATGAAATATTGAGTGTTCAATATAATGGATTAAATATATAAATATATAAAGGCGAATACGTATTTTCTATAGCTTGTGGTATTCCATCATGGCCGGTATGACAGACTGTAACAGACTGTGTAAATATATATATACACATATTTATATATGTATTTATATATGTATATATATATATATATATATATAT
>NC_068994.1:9957800-9960290 GCF_001194135.2 Octopus bimaculoides
TATATATATGCATATATATATATATATATATGTATACATTTATATACATATATATATATATATATATATATATACATACACACACACTAACACACACACACACACACACACACACACGTAACGATATGAATATTTGTAAGTGTGATTGAGTGTATTATGATTATTATTATTATTATTATCATTATTATTATTATTATTATTATTATTATTATTATTATTATTATTATTATTATACATTTCCAGGTTTATGTGCGTTAATATACATCATTCAAATAATTCTTTTCCTGTTTCTCAGTTGACATAAGCATTATAACTTTGATAATACAGTGTAAGCGCTACGTTTGAAAACCATCACATCATCATTTCTTATTTCATCACAATACGAATGATAGAATTAACGTCATCTTCTATCAAGTTTTCAACTTAGAGGTAGACAAGGAAAACTTAACATAGAAAGTGTAATTACTACGATACTTTGCCGTGGCTGCGATTCGCTGACTTTTATGACAGACTACAAGGCATGCTACACGTTATTACTCCATATTATATCTTTGTAGGTAACATTATCCAATGTTTCAGTGCTTTTGTTGTGTGGCTTTCATGTTATGCAATAATTTTCTATATTTATTTCTATATTTTCATAAATTTCTCTATGATGCTACGTCTCCGGAAATATATACACGCTGTTATGTGTATTATGGTAGAGCCTAAAATTTCACTGAGTTCTCTGATTTATATATTGCATGTACGGTTTCAAATGGCCTATACATATATATAAGAATGTGTTCAAAAGAATAACAGAGACAACTAATTCAAATTAAACATTTTTCAAATAGATCATTACACTATTTGAGCATGTGAGGGTGCAGGAGCGGTTGTGTGGTAAGTAACTTGATTACCAGCCACGTGGTTCTTGGCTTTCAGTCCCACTGCGTGGCACCTTGGGCAAGTGTCATCTACTGTGGCCTTGTGAGTGGATTTGGTAGACGGCAAAAGGCACCGTTAGAAAAAGTACTAGGCTTTGAGCATGTGAGGGCGCAGGAGTGGCTGTTTGGTAAGTGGCTTGCTCACCAACCACATGGTTCTGGGTTCAGTGCCATGCAGTCGATTTGCTCGACTAAAGGCGGTGCTCCAGCATGGCCGCAGTCAAATGACTGAAACAAGTAAAAGAATAAAAGAGTAAAGAGTATGTGATTAATGTAGTAAATTCCTAATAATCGTCGTATGCTTACGTTAATCAAATTCAGTGTTCTATATAATAGGTGTGGGTGTGGCTGCGCGGTAAGAAGTTTGGTTACCAACTAGACGGTTTCTGGTTCAGTCCCACTGCGTGGCAACTTGAGCAAGTGTCTCCTACTGTAGCATCAGGCTGACCAACATATTGAGAGTGGACTTGGTGGACGGAAGCTGAAAGAAACTGAAGGCGGTGAGCTGGCAGAAACGTTAGCACGCCAGGCGAAATGCTTAGCGGTATTTCGTCTGTCTTTACGTTCTGAGTTCAAATTCCGCCGAGGTTGACTATATATGCCAGCGTTATATTTCAGTGTAGTAGAAGTATACATGAATTTGACTCACAAACAATAGAATATAACTCTTTCGAAACTGCGTTCACATCATTATATAGAGGGGAAAAAAAAATATGTTACAAGATAGAATGAAGATAATGTTCCAATTCGTTTCTCCGAAAACTGCAAATTTAGTTCTACGCTTTTGGACTTTACACCTTTAGTAAGATCAAGATGCATAAGGAAATAAAATTACGAATAAAGTTTTTAACTACCATTTCCCCTTACGAACATCTAATAGTGTTTTACTTTTCAAAATAACCGTAGAAACCCCAGGCATTATAAATTTACTAATTTACATATTGAATATAAATTTGTTACATTTTAACATATTTACCGAATAACATTTAAATTAAAAGTGTATTAAGTATATTTTACCCTGTTATTTTTTTCTTCGGATTAACTATGTTAACCCAATTATGTATTTAATATTATGTAAAATATTCACTGCCTTTCTAATGGAACGTAATATTCATTACCAAGTATTTATTACAAATTTGACGATATCTGTAAAAGCGTTTAATTCTTAATATTTTGTTCTTAATTACAAATACTACGTCATGGGTTTAGTCCGTATGCTTTCTAAGACTGCCATGATGTCGCCTACATTAAGATTAAGTTATAGTCGGTTCAATCGAATTCATTCTTTCAGTGATATCTCATTTACGAATCCTGAAGGAATGAAATGCAAATTAACCTTGGGACCTCACTAAATACTGACACGTAATATCTGTTGAACGACTGTGAAATTGCCAGCCACTAATCTCAAGCCAATATACACACAAGTAAATGTACACAAACACAGAAACACGCTCACACACGCACACACACACACACAAACACTCGCTCTCTCGCGCACACATATGATATTATTTATTTCCTTAATTTTGCTCATCAGTAAAACTGCTTTAATTTCTTTCTATAT
>NC_068994.1:9962070-9962511 GCF_001194135.2 Octopus bimaculoides
TATATACATATATACATACGGACATGTAAATATCTGTGTGTCTGCGTGTCTGTATCAAAGCTCCTTTCCCATTCATACTGGATTATACGGGTTTCCTGTATTCTCTCGCGTGCATACATTCACCCTGAGCCGGACGTCGGTCCGTGAGAGGATTACTCAATTTTAACAACTGAGTGGACTGGACCAACGTGAAATGATATGCTTTGCTGAAGATCACATCACGAATCGCCGGACACATAAATCGAAACCATGATTGCAATAGTTTAATCACTAAGCTTCATGCCTACACACACACACACACACACACATACACACACACACACACACACACACACACACACACACATAGGCGTAGGAGTGGCTGTGTGGTAAGTAGCTTGCTTACCAACCACATGGTCCCGGGTTCAGTCCCACTGCGTGGCATCTTGGGCAAGTGTCTTC
>NC_068994.1:9962788-9963908 GCF_001194135.2 Octopus bimaculoides
TGTGTGTGTGTGTGTGTATATGTTTGTATGTGTGTGTTTGTCCCCCCTATCATCGCTTGACAACCGATGCTGGTGTGTTTATGTCTCCGTAACTTAGCGGTTCGGCAATAGAGATCGATAGAATAAGTACTAGGCTTCTAAAGAATAAGTCCTGGGGGTCGATTTGCTCGACTAAAGGCGGTGCTCCAGCATGGCCGCAGTCAAAAGACTGAAACAAGTAAAAGAGTAAAAGAGTATAGATATACATATATATGCGCGTGTGTGTGTGCTAGTATATGTGTATATATGTATGTATATATGTATGTGCGTGCGTGTTTGTGTATGTGTGTATACTAATAGCAACGCACACAAATGACATCATTATTTGTCGTTACGGTTCTATTTATTATGTGTCTTGGTTAATGCATTTACGTTTGCGATTCAAAGTAGAGACCTCTCAATGGTAAATACTTTGATTTAGCCAGTATTTCTTGTGCGAAGCTTTTGGTAGTCTTCGTTCACTAGTAATTATTTGTTGATGTATCTTTCACATAACGTTTTGATCTTCACAGAAAAGAAATAAACTGTTTATTAGAGTCCATGTGTCGAATGCGAAGAAGGTAATGTTCTTTGGCTTCGTTATATCAGATGTCATTTGAAGAAGATTCACACCACTCGAATTAATATGATACAAAAAGCGTTTGTTTTGTGAATTGATGTTGTAGTGGTATATATTTATTTGTATATTATCTGTCAGTGTCTTTTTCATAGGCGTGTTTCAACAATCGTTGGTTAGGCTGGTAAACATCTTCAATTATTTATATCGATTCTTTATTTTCTGAGTTCAAATCCCGCTGAAGTCACATTTTCCTTTCATGGTTTCGATATCTTAAAACAAAGTACTAACCAAACGCTGGTCGATGCTGCAACCTAAAGCAGCCTTTCATAATTACATCGCCTGGCACCTAAATTAAGTGGCTTAGTGGTTAGGAGAACTTACTTTTTCACTCAACCTGATAGTGTCCTTTTCTAGTCGTGCTGATAACAGTCTCTCTATCTATCTCTCTCTCTCCCTCTATCTCTCTCTCTCTCTCTCTCTCTCTCTCTCTCTAAATATATATATATATATATATATATATAT
>NC_068994.1:9965225-9965389 GCF_001194135.2 Octopus bimaculoides
TATATATATATATATATATACATATATACCTGTATATGTGGTTCCATACAGTGTAGGTATGTTGTGTGTATATACACATATATACCTGCTTATATGGTTCCATATATTGTATGTATGTATATTATGTATATATATATATATATATATATATATATATATATATA
>NC_068994.1:9965502-9969120 GCF_001194135.2 Octopus bimaculoides
TTTTTTTTTTTTTTTTGTTCTGTAAATTCCTCAGAAAAGAAAAGAAATGTCTTTTCAGCAATTAAATTGAAAGTTATTCACTACTTGAGATTCCGATCGTAAATACACAGTTACCGTTAAATTCATGGAGATACAATACGTGCATAGAAGCGTGTGTATACGTTTGGTAGGTGGCGGGCGTTTAAAAAAAAATTAGCTTCAAAAATTAAAAATTTACGCCAATATATTGACTAAAATCGATCGTAAATACTTAGTTACCGTTCAACACTTGGAAATAGATTTTTTGTACGTGTGCAAGTGTGAATGTGTTTCTTTGTGAATGTGTTTCTTTGTGCGTGTGTTTGTACATCTTTTCCCGATTGCGTGTATGTGTGTGTATGCATGTGAGTGAGCATGCGTATTTTTAAAGTTTTTTTTTTTTATTTATATCGCATATTACGTGAATGGTGTAAGCTGAATACATCGTAAATACTTGAAGATATTTTATGCGTGTATAAATAAGCGTTTATGTAAATAAGCGTGTATAAAGCATGTGTGTATGAGTCTGTGTGTGTGCGCGTGTATGCCTTTGTGCGCGCGTATTGATAAAGAAATATATATTTTAATTATAAATTACATAAATAAACTTACTTGAAGTAATAAAAGCTTAAATAGCGAGATAGAGGAAAGTGTGGAGGACAACGCCAACAATAAACTACGATGATTTTTGTGTATTTTTCTTATTAATTTTATGCAACTTCTGAAACTAGCTCGGCTTCGTTTTTTGGTGTGTTAAGTATATCTAATCTTTAGATGCTTATGTAGAATTATCCGTATGTATTATCATGTGTGTGGAGGCGCAATGGCCCATTGGTTAGGCCAGTGGACTCGCGATTATAGGATCGCAGTTTCGATTCCCACACCGGGCGTTGTGAGTGTTTGTTGAGCGAAAACACCTAAAGCTCCACATGGCTCCGACAGGGGATGGTGGCGAACCCTGCTGTACGCTTCAACCACAACTTTCTCTCACTCTTTCTTCCTGTTTCTGTTGTACCTGTATTTCAAAGGGCCAACTTTGTCACACTGTGTCACGCTGAATATCCCCGAGAACTACATTAAGGGTACACGTGTCTGTGGAGTGCTCAGCCACTTGCACGTTAATTTCACGAGCAGGCTGTTCCGTTGATCGGATCAACTGGAACCCTCGACGTAGTAAGCGACGGAGTGCCAACAACAACAACATAACAATTATCATGTGTATTCAGCAACTCAACTTTTCGATAATAACGTATGTTGACTCCATTGTAGCGATTACTCCATGCGTTCGAATATAGAAGTGGTTAACTGTTGGGTTCAGGCTCCTATGTTCTCAGTCTCTCGATGTCAGCGCTGTTGATTTTCTCTTCTGCTTTTCTCCTTGGCAGTGGCTAGGGGCGGATGTATACATGTGTGCGTGTCCGTGTGTTTTTGCGTGAGTTTAGCTGTGTGTGTTTCATTGGGAGGCTTCTTACATATTTAATAGGACAAAACCAAGACCTGTGGAAAAGTCTAATAGTGCAGCAGAGGGTCAGCATTCATCTAGCAACAGCGCACGAGGAATTAGAAATACACCAAGTGTTGATGAACGAATGTGCTTTACTTCTCTTTTGCAATAGAGAACTTTTCCTTGTGAAGGTAATCATCTAAGTTAGTGGATATTAAATCCCTTTAGAAATAATGGACGCAGTCTCTAAATCTAGGTTTCTGCTTTTCTGTAAATTTGCATTCGTTGGTAAGGATTTGAAGATATGAAACAGGATTTCTTTTATATAATCCGGGTATCACCTATTTCATGCTGAGTTCGTACTAAACCACAATTGTATATTTCAATAATACACCTTTCTCATTGAATTTCAAATATAATGAGAATATTTTCACAACTCCTTTTTCTTTTTCGTAGGGTTATTGTCATGTAAAAGAAATGTGAGAATTAAACAATTGAAGCTCTCAATTGTATGCTGCATAAAACTGAATATCGCTATAAATTATATCCACTGACGCATAGAAAAGATTCAGCGTAAAATTGTCACTGCACGGCATGCAATGCTGACAGCGACTGGGTGAAGGGCTTGAACGTAATATTCAATAAAGAATGTCAGAGTGTGGGAGCGGTCTCACTGGAAACTGAATGAGCTGCCTTCATGAGCCTATTCGTACATAGTCTTCTATTATAATTCGGATTATCAACATTAAGAGAGAACGTACGTAAGATAATAACAAAATCTATGATAAATATATTACAAAGTAAACATATTTCTAATCATAAAACAGAGGTAAATTTAGTATTTGTTTATCATATAGTCTAAGATTTTCATTTCAACCTTACAAATTATTTATTTATCGTATTAGATTTATTGTAACATCTTTCTCTTCGTTATCGAATAATGGTATATTATGTTCTATTTATTTGTTTGCCTCTTTATTTATTGCTTACGTATTTCATTGTGATTTATTTTGCGTGAATTCACCATTTCTTGATTCCTTCAGGTTTCAGCAGATGTAGTTTGCATATATATATGTATTTGTTTGTGCGTGTGCTTGTGTGTATGTGCTTGTGCGTGTGTGTGTATGCGTCTCCGTGTGTGTGTGCGTATGCATGTGTGTGTACGAAGATGGGTTGAAAAGTTCATAGGCTGCCTATGGAGGAGTGACGCTACAGCAGCGAAATCTTGTTTCTTTCCAGGTAAACAGATATTTGACGATTCAACGAATGATTCAAATGTAACTAGAATTGACTTCCTTTGAAAGTGCAAATGAAGTTAGACATTGTATGATATATGAGATTTGCAAGTCCTATAGTTATTTAATTTTACCCTATTTTTGCCATTTATTAATTATGTTTAGTTATTTTATAGCACCTAAAAGAATTGCAGATAGCGATTTTCAATGTTTATTTTTATAAGATATTCCTGCACACTTTTGCAACGGGGGCTCAAATACCATCTGGTCCTGGAGGTCAGTGGACAAAATTATTGAAACTTTTACATATTTTCCTGTAGTGGTTATATCGCTGATTAAATTACTTGTATTGCTTTCTGTCTATGTCTGGCTAAATGAATTCTCCCTGTACTCAAAATAATTACGCTTGAATACCTAAGAGGAAACTTCGTTACTGAAAACGTTGTATGTATGAATATCAGTTGGAGCATTGCTCTAAAATTCTATTCTGATATCCCAGTTGACAGCTGCACAGTTTGATTAGATGAAACTTGCGTGACACGTATAATGACCAAAAAGAAAAGAAGAAAAAAAAAAACGAAACTGTAAGGTTAGTTTAACTTTGTTTTAAATTTCACCAAAAGTTTTAGAAGGGATTTAAGATACCTTTGAGATCTCTTTACAATGTCTCATATCTTAGAAAGAAGTTTTTCCCTCACCTAAAGTTATATGGGTGATTTATTGATTATCCGTTTCCCATCTTAGTTTTCTCAACATAAAACATTCGGTTATATTTCGGAATAGTTTTATTGTTAAATGTGGACAGTTTTGTGTTTAGTCAACTATTTTTTTTTATGTCGTTTAGTATAGTCATGTGCGTAAATAACTTGCATTTTTTCTTTTTCTTTTTTTTTTTTTTTTTTTTTTTTTTTTTTTTTTTTT
>NC_068994.1:9969130-9973277 GCF_001194135.2 Octopus bimaculoides
TTTTTTTTTTATTTTTTTTTTTTGCTAGTTATCTCTTCAAGACAGATTTCCAATTCACCTCTTGTTTATAAGCTGAAAATGCCAACCGATAGTACATTGTTAGAAAAAAAAAGAAGTGAATGTTGTGTGTAATTTGGTGGTTTCATGGAGATACTTCCTTCTATACAGTGATCATGAAAAGTGGAAGGAAATATATGTTTTTTACAACATATACAATACAAATATTGCTTATACAGAAAAAAGAAACAGAAGCAATTTTATGCACTCCGGCAGCAAACATTCCAATTCTGGAAAAACAGCGTTGTTGGTTATAGTTTTCCAAATAAATATATTATTGGTTCCTTCCTATCTGGGTATTATCAAGTGTATCCAAGATGTGTGTAACTCGATGAGGAACAAATTTCTGGAGAGAATTCGTTCTGAAAACGTCTGAGTTTTTAAAAGTTTTCTCGTTAATCTTTTACCCAGAGATATTTTACATCAATCACCCAGGTCAAATGGGTTGACAACGTGTCGGAATTCCACTGTATGCATATGCACTTGTGTATGTGTATATATGCGTCTCTGTGTGTGTGTGTTTCTGTGTGCGCATGTCTGTGTTTGTGCGTGTGTGTGTATGTGTGTGTACGCGTGCGCTCGTATGTGTACCTGTGTATATGTATATTTCTGCGTGTATTGTCTTCCACGTTGTGATTAAAAATACCAGAGTAGAATATGCTGTTCGAAATTGCATCTAGATGTTCACCCAGTAAACAAAGAAGAAGCTCTACGAACCGAAAAGCTGAAACGACACAGCACACTTACAACGCACAACCATTTTACAGTATGAAGATAAGAGTCCAAATCTTAGTTTAGAATTATTTTTGTACTGCGTATAACCACTTGGGTTGCGCATATCGTGTGGTAATACTTCCAATGGTGTTGTCGAGCACATCGACTCCAGTACTTATTGAAGTTTCGCACGTTTACCATCTATGTCTATTTGTGGAAGCACTAGCTTACGGCTGAGGAATGAATAATATAGCCCATCGCCCATAGTACTAGGACAAATCCCACCTCCCGACAAAATGGGATATTGTTCTTTCTTTACAAAAAAAAAATATATATATATTTTAGGAAAGTGAAAATTCATTAAAATATTTTAAATAAGACTGCGACCAAGCTAGGTCATCACCCTGAATAATTTTTTGTCAAATGAATCGACCCTCAATACATATCTTTTAAGCCTGGTTCTTATTCTATCGATCTTTATCGTCGAACAGCTAATCTGCAAAGTATTGTCGGGAGACAAACGCACACACACACACACACACGCGCACACACGCACACATATACACACGCAACACGGACTTCTTTCGCTTTCAGTCTGCCAAATCCTCTCACGAGGATTTGGTCGGCTCTGGGCTCTAATAGAAAACATATGCGCAAGGTGCCACGCAATGGGACTGAACACGGGACCATGTGGTTGGAAAGCAAGCTTCTTACCACGCCTGCCACTAGGATCATATTTTGGGAATCCCAACAGTACTCTCGTCAGTATACCCTTGCATTCGTGCAGGTCTTGTAGAAGAATTCATTCGTTCTGAAATTCGAACTTTCTAATTAATGATTGCCCATACTTTTGTATTAGTCCTCAATAGCTTCTATTTTTCAGGGCATTAAACTCTCCAGAATTTATCAATATCATCTTCAGAAGAAAGATACAATAGTAGCAATTTTATTGCAGTAGGCAGAAAGGTATTGCCGGAATGATGCTGTACCTGAAATGCCACCTTTATCTAAAATGACCTTACTTAATTTTAACTCCATAATACTTCGATAGTTTATACCAGCACATATAATTCGTATTGATTTCTATTCATGTTTTGACATTAGTAGAAATTCTATAGACAAGTTTCTGGATTCTTCATGAAATACCATTAAGATGGCTATATTATCGACTTTTGTCTATCTAGTTTTGTTTGTCATTATGTGCAGTAATGGCATAGTATTGTGTTCTTAATTGC
The DNA here is from genome assembly GCF_001194135.2 of Octopus bimaculoides. Taxonomy (NCBI): domain Eukaryota; kingdom Metazoa; phylum Mollusca; class Cephalopoda; order Octopoda; family Octopodidae; genus Octopus; species Octopus bimaculoides. The sequence continues at coordinate 9,971,137 of NC_068994.1, forward strand.
ATGAATCACTGCCTTGAATCTTGGTACTGCCTGTACTATGTAGCTGTTTGAGTCATGAAATTTACTGTTTTTCAGTTTAATTGCAATAGAGGTAGATAAATCCATCGACACATAGATAGATAGATAGATAGATAGATAGATAGATATATTTGTATTATATATATATATATGTATATATGCATGTATATATATATATATGTGTGTGTGTATGTGTTTCTATACAACTCAACACGACACTTTGTTTAACAGATTATTAGTTACATTATCTCCCGTTTATTGTTTCTTTTCTTACAGCTCCTCAGTGACATTCTGAACTGCCGAATCCAGGCAAAAGATTCGACTCAACCTCGCATTTGTCATACTGCATTTGAAATTACAGATTGATAGGGAGAATGATGCATAGAATAAACATATTTAGTTTTCTTCGTTTAAATATGATGAGGACAAATATTCGTCAAATGTATATAATGTAAATAATGTAAATATTACGAAGTTCTTAAGACGTCTGGTCGGTGATAATCATGCACACCACTATTTCATTCTTTTTAGAAACCTAGAGCATGATAAAACTTATGATTTATTAATTAACCACTCAGTTTAGTAAAATATAGCACATATATTAAAGTATTACAGGTGAATTGGTTTATGTTATGGATGTGTCATGGCATCTTTATAAAGCCTTTAATATTAAATAGCAACTTTGTAACAGACAACAGAAGAGCAGAAAAACACTGAATTTGCAATTTTTTTAATTAATAACGGTTATCATTATAATAGTATTTTTATTCCGTCGTGTCTTTAGATCATTTTTTTTCTCAAAAGATGGTAATTATTTATTAATATTTTCAAAAAAATTTAAACGAAAACTATTTGTGACAAGAAATTAATTTAAATTGGCAAACGGAAGAAAATATGTGAAATCTATCACAAGCAATAATTAAGAATAAGAATAAATAGCTGTCACATGAATATATATGAACGACTCATTCACAATATATATAATAATGAAACGGTAAATGATATATGTATGTCTATATATGTGCGCACGTATGTATGTACATGTTTGTGTGTATTTATATATAGAATACTTATATACTTCAACATATATACTTGTGTCAGTATATATACATTTATGTATGTATAAACACTCACATATGTGTGTTTGTGTGTGTGTGTGTGTGTGTGTGTGTGTGTGTGTGTGAGTGCATATAGTTATTCATAGATACATAATGTATATTGAAGTTATATTCGTATGAACAAGCTAATCAACATATCTACAAAGAACTGGAAATTATTGAATTAGAAAGTGAAAAAAAACAAAGAAAAACAAAGAGATCTACACTGTACAAAATACCTCAATGTTGGAGACTGAGAAAATATTTAGAAATAGCATTAAAGAAATAAACCATATAACAATAGAAGACATTAGAAAATGCGAGCTTATGATAAACAGTAAACATGAAAAACAAAACAGACACTTAGTTATCTTGTTTCATTTGTTTGTTTGTTAGTTTGTATGTATGGTTTGCTTTGTCTTTTGTTTTTCATTTATTTATTTTTATTTATTTACTTCAGTAACTGCTGTCTTTGAGTTTTCTGTATTGAATTCTCGAAATCTTCTCTGTCCATTTGTCTGAAACGTTAAAATTGATAAGCTAACATTCCAACATTCAAAGCCTGTGTTATATAGATCTTGTATGAGCTAACATTGTCTGCACACGACTACCGGACGTTTACACACACACACACACACCCGCACACACACAAACACACACACACACACACTTACACATACACGCACGGACACATATATATGTAAGATATAATATATATATACACACACATCACTGTATATATGTATATATATATAATTATGTATACATATATATATAACATAAAATAAATGCTTATTTATGTGTTGTAGTAAAACAATAACTATTCCACATTACTCCGAAGGATTACGCAACCATGTAGAGTAAAAATATATTATTCTCGAAAAAGAGTAGTGTTGACAGTGACTTCGAATCTTAAGTCATCTAAACCATCATGAGACTGTAGATATACGCACATAGTACACACATAAACACATATATGATACGTGTGTGTCTGTGTGCATATATATATATATATATATATATATA
>NC_068994.1:9973287-9978307 GCF_001194135.2 Octopus bimaculoides
TATATATATATATATATATATATATATATATATATATGCATGTGTGAGAACCAGTGTGCCTGCGCATGCGTAAGTCTGAGTGCATGTGTGCATGTTAGTAATGAACATGTGTCTAATATCAAGTGCTTCTATATGGTATATGTGTCCCGATATTTGATGATTGGCATGGTTTAATATTTCTCTGAGGAAAGACGTCGTGTAATATAGTGTAGAGGTCTGATCAAACTTTTGTCTGCATCTCTGTTGTTTACTATCTATGCTTGTGCGTTGTGTGTGCGTGTGTGTATGTATATGTGTGTGTGTCTGTTTGTGTTACGTTTGAATATGAGTTTAATTTTTTTCTATATCTCTTCTCAGTGTGCGTTCGTCTAATGTTTTAAACATTAATGCCACAAAAGATGGACATAGAGGAAATCCGGTTGTGGAGAAGGTTGCTTAAAACCATCTCTGATGTTTATCCTTTAGATATTCTAAATGTTGTTAGCTATTTTTCTCTACTATCTCTCTTTTTCTTTATATGTATATACATATAACTATATACATTCGCGTACATATAAATGTATGTGTGTGTGTGTGTGTGTATGTGTGTGCATGTATGTTCCATGTATATCGCTTACTTTCACTTCTATTTGAATGCATCTGTCTATCCATTGCTCCCTATCTATATTCATCTCTGATGTTTTTGCCTCTTTCTCTCTCGCCCCTCTCTCTCTCTCTCTCTCTCTCTCTGTGTATCTATCTATCTATCTGTCTCTATACCTCCCCATGGTCGCAGTCAAATAACTGAAACAAGTTGTTGGCACTCCGTCGCTTACGACGTCGAGGGTTTTACTTGATCCGTTCAACGGAACAGCCTGCTTGTGAAATTAACGTGCAAGTGGCTGAGCACTCCACAGACACGTGTACCCTTAACGCAGTTCTCGGGGATATTCAGCGTGACACAGTGAGACAAGGCTGGCCCTTTGAAATACAGGTACAATAGGAACATGAAGAAAGAGTGAGAGAAAGTTGTGGTGAGAGAGTACAGTAGGGTTCGCCACCATCCCCTGCCGGAGCCTCGTGGAGCTTTAGGTGTTTTCGCTCAATAAACACTCACAACGCCCGGTCTTGGAATCGAAACCGCGATCCTATAAACCGCGAGTCCGCTGCCCTAACCACTGGGCCATTGCGCCTCCACAACTGAAACAAGTAAAAGAATAATATACAACGCCTATATTTAACATGATTAAACAGGCGGGAGAGTAACGAAGTAATAATCACAGCTTCTTTAAGATATCTAAAATAATACAGAGATACTTCTGAAGATCTATAAACTTAGACATCAAAATAGGAAATAGGTATAAGTACAGCAGGAATTTCCTCGGCTCGCAGTTATTATTTGTAATTCAAAATTAAATGGGTGATGGGAATTATATATTACGGTATGTAACTATATCGTATTGCTTGTTTTTTATTACTGTTCCAGCTGAGATCGATTATCTGTCTTCCCGATGTCGCTAAAATGAATTTTATTCAAATATGAAAGAAGATGGTCGATTATGAATCTCAACTGAAATAAAAACGTGAAAGGGGGTGTGAAATGTCTTGTTATGAAGCCATGGTCACTTTGATTGTGTTATTGTCACAGCAGTACTATTCTAGATATATGAATGAGTAGGCAGGATGGTGGAAGCTCGAACTGTTTTGTACTAAGTTTTCGTTCAACAAGGCTAACCCAGGGCTAAAAAGTGATAGCGACAGCGGCAGCCACAAAAGAGACAGCTATTTTTGTCTTTGTTTTGTTCTTTAACTTCCAAATAACACGTGATTTCCATGATTTTGAACAATAATAAACCGTTTCCATCAGCGGATTCTCAGACTTTGAATTTAGGGCTACATTATCTAAACTCCCCGTTTTTGTTTTTGTTTTTGTTTTTGTTTTAAGATAGCAGGCTATGTTATAAGTGAAATTTCTAAGCCATTTCAACCACAACAATCAACTGTACAAATACCGCTCCGTTGGCTGAGAAACTCTCTCACTGGATATCAGGTTATTCATTACTGCTACCATATTTTAATTAATCAACTTCGGTCGATTTGCAAATAAACACGAACTGAAAACTTCAAGACGTTTAGTTCTATAACTGAATTATTTCATCCGCACTTGCCACCCTCGCAGTGATAATCAAAAGTAATACCCCACCCCTTCCCTGTAATTGATTGTATTAGAGCTATAAAAAGCATCTTCATTTTTCAGATAGTGAATCAAAGAACAAACTACTCTGAAATGGTGTCCTATTGCTTTCTTCACTTCTAGTGAATAGATGCGGGCTAATGTGATGATATTTATTTGCACTACTAATACAGCACCTACTTACGGCAATAAATTATATCCTTCTTTCATTTCATTCTTTAAATGATTACGGCAAATGTGGAAGTCCGGAGAAGTAGAAGGATATGGGCATTAGCCAACTTCACAGTATCGAAACGGTAATAAGATACGAAACGTTGCTGTCTATCGACACATCAAACTCTGTTCTGTCAGATGAGATCGTTTAAAATTAATTATATCCTGCTCCACAAGGACTCTAATGTAATATATGTTTTATGTGTCTGTAAACATATCGAATCTCTCAATGGTGATGATGGTTTCAAAGTAGAACAATCATAGTATGTTTACAATAATGAAGCTCCTTCATTACTTAACCGTTCCATTATTACACCTTTTTCAGCTGATATAATGACAAGGATAATAGAAACAATTTCCTATGCTGTATTGATCGTATCTCCACACAAACTTTTCGCCTGCATTCAGTCGTTTACTGACAGTCAAAAGTATTGTGGATTGCTTATTAAACTCCAAAGGCTCGAAGGTAATGAAGATAGCAAAACTATTTGATACTGCTGGCCATTAATTTAACCAAGAAGCTGCAGTGTGTAGCGCTTCGTAAAGAAATAGTAGAGTGCTTTCAAAGTATTGGTGTTTAAATAACATATTAAAAATTTCACTGCAAATTCTTATCAATCCATGAACCGTTTACACGTTATATTGTCGGTTCTCAAGACTTTCAGTTCTGTTCCGGTATAGTGAGAAATCGATGACAGATATTGTTTAGATATGTTGTTAATGATAGGAGCCGGAATTCTTGGATAACACCTTAAAAGAAATTCACTGGGGGCGTACGATGCAGCGTTTCCTGAAACACGTATGTGTGGTTGTATCAAACACGTTCGTGTACGCTCGGGCGTGGGAAGACCTTTCGAAATAGTTTCGAAACAAAATTCCACTCATACACATTACGTGTGAAATCACATCATAGATGAAAGACTTCAGGTTGTAGAACGCATACGTTTGTCTCATCTCGCGTCAACACCTACGAATACTGTGTCAGTCGTTCATACCCTGTAAGAACGGTTGTTATTATATATATATATATATAAGGATATCTAATTGTTGATGTGCAACTGCAAATACATTGCCTCTGATGCTGGTGAATCAGAAATCTGAGTCCATCATTAACATTTGCTAGATGTTCCCTTGAAGGATTTGTGCCTCAATGAATATCATCCATATATTCCAGTAGACGTCGTTATCTGTTTGAGAAATATGACCTGCTATGCAACATAATTTCAGCAACCGGCAATACCTACTCGCTGTTAAACAATAATTGACGGCTGAAAGAAGTGAAGATCTCCCCTTTCATTTTGTGATCAAACTTTGAGATGTTATCAGTGTTAATGAAAATCCTGCTGTCCTTACCAATAAACCTATTTCGAATACATATATATATATGTGTGTGTGTGTGTGTGTGTGTATGTGTGTGTGTGTGTGTGTGTGTGTGTATAACGTATGTATGTATTGGAATTATGATCCTCGAAGCACATCACATGCATCAAAAACACATAGCATGTAAATTACTTTTGGATATAAAAAAAGTGTCGACGATATATCAATCTAATGTCTACATTCTTTTCATTATAGTTGTATGCGATGTGCTTTCAGAACCATTATTCAAGAGAAGAATTATTTCACGTTCCCTCGAAAGTCCCTGCAAATATGTGTAGTGTGTGTTCGTGTCTCTGTGTGTCTATATGTGTCACCCCACACACAACTTGACAACCGAGGTTGGCTTGTCTATGACTCAGTGACGTAGTGATATGGTAGAGTACTTGGATCCGTTATTACTGTTTCTCGAGGTGGTTCACCTTGGCTGCAAATCAATGACTGTAAACAAGTAAAAGGGCAAGACATATAATTTTCTGCATGTAAAATCCCAACGTCAACCAAGCAAGAAAATTAACGTAAAATATGATGTGCTGACAACGTTGAATTGATTGAAACATGACCGTAATTGTCCCCTATCGGTAAACAAATATCCGGTTTTTTCCTCAACCATCTAAATTGAATTTAAAACTTCAATATTTATTTTATTTGAAACCATATCCTCATTTAAAAATAATCCGTGAATATTTTCCCTAGCTTATCAATTAACTCAGAAGCTACTTTCTTCAAAATTCAGAACACAACTCTTTATCATTTATTTATCAAAATTCAGATAAATAGCCTGTTTAAGTTAACTCATTGGACTCAATATTTTTAAAGTAAACAAAAATAAACTTATTTTATACATACATACATAATACAAACATATATATATATTCTCTGGTAATTATGCTTGCGTTGCAAACCCAGGTATCGGCAAATCATTTTATTTTTCTTTCACTGCATATCATTAATCATATTTGGGTTACGCTTATCGCCAACAATCTGCTAGAAATGCCAGCTTAAGTCTACTTAAAATATACGGCTTAGCGTATAAATGGAGAAGTAATATGATTTTCAGATTGATATTCGTGACGACTTAAAAAAAAATAAAAAGGGAACCTTCTGACAAAAGAGGTAAATATGAACTAAAAAATTCAGGATATAGAATTATGGAAATTATGTCGTATCTTGTAAACATTAATTTACAGATTATATATATATGTATATATGTATACATGTGTGTATATATGCGCGGGTGTTTGAGAGAGAGAGAGA
>NC_068994.1:9978575-9979227 GCF_001194135.2 Octopus bimaculoides
TATATATCATATATATATAAAGTATATACGAACAAATGCATGTACATTATCTTGCACATACGTATTTATTATAAATATAAGTGTACGTATGAATATATATATATATATATATACATATATATATATATATATATGTATATATGTATACATGTGTGTATATATGCGCGGGTGTTTGAGAGAGAGAGAGAAAGTGTGTGTCTCTGTGTGTGTGTGTGTGTGTGTGTGTGTGTATCGTTAGATTTATGTCTAGTATTAGGTGGTTTAGGGCATATGATTGATTGTGTTGGGAATTATTCATGGGAAATAATTTATTTATGTTGTCCATTTTCAAATCCTTATAGTTATGCTGTATATGTTTACTACTTATTGATAAGTCTAGGAACGTCAGAGGTCTGTAACAAAATTACATAATTTAGTATTTTTCTCAACTGAAAAGATGAAATGAATATAACTCCTCAACAGACATCAATCTATATTATATAACTTAGCCTTGCAGTGTTGCTTCGTATTACGTATTACATACTGACTTGCACGTGGATTGAAAAGCTCACAATCCAATATGCTACGTAATCATTCATCGAAATCTACAAAATATACGCGCATATATATATATATATATATATATATATATATATATATATATATATATATA
>NC_068994.1:9979455-9986984 GCF_001194135.2 Octopus bimaculoides
ATATATATATATATATATATATATAATTGACATGGAGTTATAGAAATTCATATCCAAAACATTGAATCTACAAATATTTCGATCGAGAAAAATATGTCAGAAAAGATTGAGTATATTTTTCTTTTTAAAAAAAACGGAATGGCTAAGTACTTAGCGGTGTGAAGAATTGTTTCTGCAACCTGGTGTAAACTTTTGTGAGGGGAGAATCGCCGATTGCATCAACCCAAGTGTTCAGCTGCAACTTATCTTAATCCATCAGAAATGCGGGAAGACGATCGTGGTGATATTTGAACACATAACGTAAATTCGGAAGAAATGCCGCTATATGCATCTTCTCTGGCAGCGGTTACGATACCATCAGAGCACGGTCTTCTCTGAAAAGGAAAATAATACATAGAAGCAACAGTGATTTGGATAATTTCTCATAAAAAAAATAGATTATATAGCCAAAGATGTGGCAAAAAACTGATGAATGAGAAAGTGGGGAAGCGCGAACAGAATAGATGTAGTCAACAATTCATATCTTTCACAAGTGAAATCAGTGAAAAAGGGGAAAATGAGACACAGGGAGCGAACATGTTCGAAAGAATTAGGATGTAAACTATTCACTTTTAATCATCTGTTAGCTGAAACACGCCTCCCAAGGTTCAAAACATATCAAACGTTTATAGACATTTTGTATATATGTGTATCTGTGTGTGCTTGTTTGTCTTTGTGTGTGTGTGTGTGTGTATGTTGAAGTATGTTATGTGGTACAGTATAATTAACTAGGATATTTTAACATGAGAAAATAATGAGAAATCCAATAATTATAACAAAGAACTGGAGATTTAGTAAAATTACTCTCGTTTCTTCTCATTCATACATAATCTTTTTTCTCACAAAGAAGCAGAGAAACGAACACAAGTGTATACATACATAGATACATAAATACATACACATGCGCGCATATATGTGTATGTGTGGGTCTGTGTGCCTATATATGAATATATATAAATATCTGTGTGTGTGTGTGTGTGTGTGTGTGTGTGTGTGTGTGCGTGCGTGTAAACGTATAAATATCCATAATTCCTTCTCGCCATTCATATGGCAGTAGCGTCTAGACTAATCTTCCTTGCCGATATCTAAGACGATGAAAATATATCCGGACATGTCAACATACTACGAATATTTAATATTCCACCAGGCGATTTGCATAATTAATTCGTTTGAAATAATACAAATTAACTTACCTCGATTTTTTCACCAGAGTTTATCATTAATGTGTGGGTTAATTCTGATACACTCAATATAAAAAATATATATAAAAAAGTATGTAAATCTCCACTCCTCTGTGTATTCTATACTATACTCTGAAATGTTGAATAGGAATCTTTGGATATACTAATCAAACAGGTGTACAAACGTACTCGTGTGCAGTATATTGTTCACAATATTTGTAGCCTATCGATTTAGTTAGGCGAGTGTTCTTACTATAGAGTGTTCAAATATTTGTTCTCCTGAATTCTAAAATTCTGGTGCCTATAGATACATGGACAGGCACACAGACAGACACACAGACAAATAGATAGATAGATAGACAGATAGATAGATAGATAGATAGATAGATAGATAGATAGATAGATAGATAGATAGATAGATAGCGATATATACATCTTATTTTCTGTTCTCAAAAAAGTTTATACATTCACCTGCATTTACATTTACATATGTTGATGCACATATGTGTGTATGTGTGCGCGTGTGTGTGCGTGCGCGTGCGTGTGTACGGACAAGAAAAGAAAGCGCAAAACGTTCGTTCAGCCACATAAATGTATGCGTATATGTCGAACGTATGTACGTACCTCTGTGATGTGCAAATGTACTTTAAGGAAGTAATACAGAAATGGAGAAATAAATGGAATATGATATTACAACAATATGAAAAGCATTCAACGATATCTTTTAGTTCTGTGTTCGGGAATAAAATCAACGAAACATGAATTGATTACTATATATGGAACAGTATTAACACATCGTAATGGATATCTAATATAATTAACACAAGACTGAAACACTGTGTTGCAAAATTACTTTTATGTCTGTAAATTCCCCCTTGGCTGATAATATTGTCTTCACAGGAAGTGATGAATAGCGTTATTAATAAATTTGTATTCGGCTTTTCCCCTGGTTTATCATAAATTTGCCACACTTACTGTGAATATGTGCGACGATATATGCGTGCGCGCCTGTCTCTCAGTGTATGTACGTATGTTTGTGTGTATACGTGTATGTATATATATATATATATATATATATATATATATATATATATATATATATATATATACATATATAGGTATGTGTATATGTGCGTGTGTATGTGTGTGTGTTGTGTGTATATAATATGTATATATATATACATATTATATATATATATATGCATACATATATATATACATACATTTATATATAATATATGCATACATATACATATATGTATATACATAGACACACACAAGACACACACATACACACGCACGTATACACGTACCTATAAATATATATATATATATATATATACACACACGCATGCATGTATGGTGAAGGGATATGTAGGTGCTGATGAGTAATCTTGTGCATTTTGTGTCGCATTAAATCTATAACGCTATAATTTGTTTATCTTTTGCGATTATATCTGATTTTGTGTTCAAAATGATTTATGGTTTACGCTGTCTATGTCTATCTAATTGTTCACCTGTCTATCACCTACCTTCATTGTGCAAGTATTCGTGTCGAGGGTGAATCGAGAATAGGGCACCGAATAGAAAACATAACAGCGAATTATAGGTGTCTGTCATTCTCGTTCACGCCCAGGGTTGTTCATCTTGCTTGCCGTTGAAATATACAGTGTTTTTAAGACACTACGTCCTCAAGAGGACCATCCTTGGATGAAATATCATGGCCTAAAAGCGTTTGGCCTAAGAATATTTGTCATTGATGTTTCGCATCATGTAAATAAGTTCAAAAATCAACATATCGATTTTACGATCCATACTTATATATATATACCCGAAGAGGTCTTTATGGTTAAGTGAAAGACTAACTGCTCCCCATTTGAATGGAGAGAGTGCTCAGCCTTTTGAAAATTAAGTAGAGATTCGAAATTGATTCTCTCATTACAACTGGATCAAGAAAGCATGAATGGTGCAGCTAGAATGAGCATTAAGTATGGTAGAAACATCTCGCCCAAAATGGTAGAAGCTCACTTAATAAAGCTCATGCAGTACTGTGGGAGCTGTATCGCCTACATCGATGGGGATCCCAAACAGCTCTAAAGTTGCGGTGGGAGGTAGCAAAACTCTTACAGTGTAGATTTACTGCCTGATGAAACATCGACTCCCTCCTACATTTAGTGGCAAAGAACAACCTTAGTCAAATACATTTTTACCCTAAATGTTCCGTAAATGGTTTTGGTCATATCTCTAAATAATTTCTAAGTATTCATAAATTCTTTTACAAATTGCCTGATTAGAATAATTGCAAAATTCATTTCAGCAACAAAATGATCATTAAAAAGAAAATAATCGATTTAAAATCAATGGCATTTTATTGCCCTAGACATTATTTCATTTCATGTTTGTCGAGTTCTCTAATCACCTGTATTACACTAAAACATGTTTTCGTTTCATTTGTGAGATTTTCTATTAATATTCTAATGCGAATTTCTGGAACTTGATTTTAAATTGCGTTTTTAAATTATGCGATATCACCTTCACTGCAATGCTCCCCGTAGTTTAGCAATTATTCTTATTTCAGTTGTTCAGCTGCCATAAAAATGGCGTACATATACATTCTGTCCTACAACAGAAAGAACGGTTGCGTTGCATTTATCGGTTTTCGAAGGTTTTTGTTTGTGGTCATCCCAGCAAAATTTTTTACACAGTTCTTCTTCAAATCTATACAATATGAAATACATTAGAGACTGGTAGAGGATGACTATCTATGCTTCGAAATTATGTTGTATCAGAATTGGAGGTTGCATAAATTTTAGGATTGATTCCAGTAAGCATGTAAAAAATAAAATCTTACTAATTGTTTCTATTTATTTCCTATGAGCTTAGCTTAGCCTTGTACATAGCTAAGTAGTCGAAAGACACTGTTACTGAAAAAGCGTTCTCCGATTACACAAACTAATCATGTGATATTTGTGTTTTTTAAAAGTTAAGAAAAACAACGCATAAAATCAGTCTGAGAAGAATAGATGTAGGCTGCGGAAAATGTGACACGCGATCTGCTGCGGAAAATGTGACACGTGATCTGCCAGTCACGTTTTTTCTACTCTTACGTATAAAGCCAGTCTGTAGATCGGCGAGGAAAGTTAATTTATTCTGCATGTTATACTATGGTAATTATATAGTAAGAGAACACTTACTGCTTAGTCTGTTTTGTTACGGTTGCAAAAAGGAATTTCCTCTTTCCATATGGATCGAATTAATAGCGACGAACAGTATTCAAAGGAACGTATATTATGAAACTTACTAGCGTCTGTACTAACTCGTAGAAATTTTGGCTTCACAGCAGGTTAAACGAAGTTCAAATATAGAAGTTTGTTGTCGCTACAGATTCATTGTATGATCTTTATTAGTTTATTTGCAGAGAATATTTCCATATATCGATTTGTGTAACTTATTCGCTATTTGTCCTACGAGTATTGGATTCTTCAGAAAAGAGGCATCTTTTTGACAAGGACAAAAAATATATCCCTTTAGGCTATAAGCAAATATTTAGCAATAGATACACAAAACTGTTATATTTAATAATACCAAACGATTACATAGGAAAACTAAAACATCTGGTGGAACATGCCCCTCCAAATATTAAATCTAGAAAAAGAAACATGCAGTGGTTTAAACCAACGCCATCTCATTGTATGGACTTAGAATACTATAAGATGTTTGATTTCCAATCTTTCGTAAGAAAACAACTCCTTTCCTATTTTATTGTAAATAGTGTATATATCTGAATGAGTAAAATATCTGGGTTGTTCGACGGAATATCTAGGAACGTAGTGTGCGAAATCAAACGCAAAAGGAAGAACAACGAATAACCAAATGGAAAGAAATAGAAGTGCATGGCCTATTCATGCAACAAACCGAGAATACTCAATCCCATTGAAACTTCAAGGCTTCTTAAGGTAAATAGAAATCCCATGCAAGATCGATGTTTCAGAAAAAAGCAGCCTTGTTGAGCACAGCGCACATCTTAACGAAAGTATTATCTGTCTGAGTTCTTCGTCGTGACTCGACAGATGACAAAAGATTCCGGTGCATTTTTACCTAAACTGTGTTACGAAGAAATAATAATAATAATAATAATAATAATAATAATAATAATAATAATAATAATAATAATAATAATAATAATAATGATAATAATAATAATTCGGCTATAGGTACAACGGGCGAAATTTTAGGTGAGGATTACCCTCAACTGTTACGTATTTTATCCACCCAAAAATATGAAAGGTAAAGTCGACCGGGACAAGATTTGAAATGAGGACGTAATGAACCCAGAGCAAATGTACAACGAAATGAGATTCTTAATGGCAACACCTTCCGATTTACTGTATATTGACGAAACAAATATAAAAGCTGGTGAAACGAATACAGGAAACAATATAAAATGTCTTTATTCACCTCTTGCAATACATTTTAGTTTATCTCATGTTACATTTTCCGAACTGTTTACAACAAAAGTCTTTTTTTCCATTTTTATTTCAGTTTTATGTTATTTATTTATATGCTTGTTAAATTCATGTTTCCCATAAATGAGTTGCTTTATTATGTTTTCCTTATATTGGATTGTTGTTATCGTCCATCCTTTGTGTTAAATTATCATTCACAGGTTTACGTTAACTGATCCCCCTTAATTCATTATGTTTAATTGCACATTTTAATTGCTGGATTTCATTAGCTGAATTAGTTCAATGTCTCTTTCTTATTTTCTTGTCCTTCGATCATTCAGTTTCAGTTTTATTATGTTTACAAATCCCTCTTCCGAGAAAAGGATTAAGCTAGACGAAATAGAGATTATTTTTCATAAAACTACACGCATACAGATAATTTCCTAAAGTTTTGTGTCTCCTTCTACTGAGCTTCACAAAAGAATAAATAAGGTTTGTGTCATTATTTTTGTACAAAGTTTATATTTTCTACGGCATGAATTCATTCCACGGCATGAAACTTCTCTCTGACGAAAAAAAAAAAAAAGAAAATAGACAGTAGAAACGAAAGGGAAATTCATAAAAGAAACCATACAGGAAACAATAAAAACTGAACTGGAAGATTATTTTAATTGCACCTCCAAAATATTAATGAATCCCATCTCGCAAAAAAAAATAGATAAATAAATAAAATTAGATTTTAACAATCAAATTGAATATCTCGGATGGCAATGTTTTCAACAACAGCAACACTATAGATGCACATGCTACATCAACCGAAAATTATGTAACAAGGACACATCCTCCTTCTTGCAAAGGTCTTGTCAAAAGTATATAAGACGCTTGAATTCGAACTGTTTTACTGGCAGTGTCTTCTTCGCAAGAAGGTGCGAGTTTTTCAACATCCATCACAGAAATGTTGGACAAGAGAAGGATGATAAGTGTAACTTTACTGTGCGATTTGCCAAAGCCACAGGGACGTACTTTGTTCCGTCGACGCAAGGCGCAGAGAGAGCCCTGGCGTAAATTTTAAGAGAAACACTTCGGAGGTGAACTCAGAAAGAAAAGACAGAAGAAATACTGCGAAGCATTTTGCCGAATAATTTTGGCAGTTCGAAGCATTTTGATACGAAACATTTTGCAGAACAACCGACCAGATTACTGCAGGGCAATCATGATAATAGCAACAATGAAGACGATTCGAAAGAATCAATGGATGTACAGTATATTTCGGGTACATCTTGTACAAACCCTTTAACCACTACTAATCTATCAACTGAGAATATCAGCGATGTGCTGACGTGAACTCTAGTCATCTCTCTTCAGTTTAATTACTAGATGGGTTGCTGTGATCTTAAACACAGCTGTCATTTTTAATTCACAAAGGAATGACTTTGAAGGAATATGGGAATAATGCTGCATTGACTGTGCTGATGTACTTCAGGACAACCAAAGGAAATCGGAGGCAGAAATTTGAATTCAATCTAGCGTAATTACGATAAAATTTTAAGTATGGATTGAGAGCGTTTCTGTTAAGCTTCAATGCTTCGAAAATACGCCGAACTCTCTGTCTCTCTACAACTGTCAAATATTGCACTCAATGTATGTTAGATTGCATACTAAATTAGTTATAATAAAATGGGAATTAGCAACATGTCCCCATCATTTCTTTTATGGTTCAGCACCATAGGAGCTAACATTAGTTTAGTTGATGTAATTCCGAATCCGGAATGAGAACGTTGCGTGGTCATGTTGTCTTTCAATGCCACCGTGAAGGCACGTGACTCTGAGATTAAGGCATGCGGTTCAGGATCGTAAGGTTGTG
>NC_068994.1:9988487-9989470 GCF_001194135.2 Octopus bimaculoides
AATAATAATAATAATAATAATAATAATAATAATAATAATAATAAACATGAACTTCTAACTTGTTGTCTCTTGAGGTCTCTGGGTGAGACTTGGATCCAACTTGTACAAATGCAAAACAAAAGTCAAACATAAAATAATAATAATAATAATAATAACAACAACAACAACAACAACAACAACAATAATAATAATATAATAATAATAATAATAATAATAATAATAATAATAATAATAATAATAATCATTACGAAAATAAAGTGCAGGAATTTAATTATTCTATACTCTGCAAATTTGTAATCCGCAGATTTTCGGAAGGATGTTAATGTTAATTTATAAACTAAAATCAACTACTGTATCTTTTTTCCTTTCTCTTCTTTCTCCTCTTTATTTCTTTTCTGACAGCCGATTACGCTTCGGAGAAGTACTGCATATACTGTTTGACAGTTCGAAGTCATATTTTTCAGTTATGTATATAAATAGGTAGATACACACACACACACACACACACACACAAACACACACAGAACCACACACGGCCACACATGGCAACATATATACATATATGTATATATATTTCTTGTTTGTTTTCCTGTCTTGTTTCTGTCCGCCACTACATTCCTCCATGGCACAAATTTAAACTGTGGTCCGTGAGAAGAGCCATTTTAACGATGCGTCCTGCCCTAGCTCTTCGAAACGCCAGTGCTAGAATGGTGGCAGCCGATGAAGGAAATGTTCTCTATGTGGCCTGTGTGTTTTCTGTACTCCGTTTATTATTATTTTTTGTCTACGTTTTGTTTGCAATGTCCTGTACCTAGATATGCATCTATATATACAGGTCGATGTAGGTATGTACATACATGTACGTATATATTCATATACTCATTTATTATTTATACATACATATACATATATATATATGCATATATATGCACATATAAAGAGACAAATATATATACACATACACACAAACACATATATATATA
>NC_068994.1:9989496-9993039 GCF_001194135.2 Octopus bimaculoides
TTAAGGAATGGAGTGAACGCATGTTATAACTGCATACTTTATCGGAATAAAGTATGCAGTTATAACATGCGTTCACTCCATTCTTTAAATTTATATATTCTCAAATACCCAAAATATCAAGGAGTTTCTGCCTCAAAAACAGGAATTACACCACAGTTATTTTGTGATCTTTCCTACCCTGGTTTCTATTAACCCATTTATTCTATCCGAATTATTATTAATTAGGATAAAATAAATACATATAATTTAGATATAGATATATATATGCATATATATGCACATATAAAGAGACAAATATATATACACATACACACAAACACATATATATATATGCATACACACACACGCACACACACACACACACGCACGAACACACACACATACATATACATAGTTGTTCAATTAACTAAGGAGTTAGTTTGGTATTTATTGTTAGTATATTTTAGTTATTATTTGAATGTTTTTGCGTTTCATTCAGTTTTAGTAGGTTTCTACTCTTTATTTCAAGAGTTATTTGCCGTTGTCTATTTCAGACACTATATTTAATTTGTTTTCACTTGTTATCATTCTTTTCTCTATTATTTTAACAGTTTCAATATTTAGAAACCTTATCAAGTTGTCTGCAACTTCGTAGCTTTCCATTTCCGCTGAATATTTCTTCTCGTTCTTTAATATTTAACAGTTATTTTTCCCATCAAATATCCCCCAGGATTATGAAAACCTGTTTCGTGTTTACAGAACTTTCAGCACCTCGGCTCCTTTTAAATAGATCTTGAAGTCTCTGGAGATCTTTCATTTTTGGCATATGTTAATAAAAAAAATCAATTTTCATACATATAATTTGGCTGCCATTAGCCCTGATGCTGTCAGCGCAGTCTGTCTCCTGTGGGAGATGTAGCTAGTCAGCATGGGGAGATGACCCCTAAGTCTCATTTATAGTTTTTTTTTAGCTCTTAGCTTTTGCTTGTTTCAGTCATGAGTCTGCGGCCAATGCTAGAGCATTGCCTTGAAAAACTCCTAGCCGAATGATTCGACCCCGGTACTATTTTTTTAAAGCCTTCTACTTATTCTATAGGGAACCTTTTCCCGAAAGCTAATTTACATAATCACAAACACCAGTTCTGAAGCGGTGGTGGGGTACAAATTCACAGACAAATACACAACACACACACACACACACACACACACACACACACACACATTGCCTATCACACATTCAGGGCCGGTGCCTGACAAGTATTTGCGTCAATGGATTTGGATTTGTCTGACATACACATACAGCATCATTGTTGGTCTGATGCCTAATTTAGAAACATACAAGAAAGACGATGAGCTGCCAGAATTATTAGATCCTCGAAATAGAACTTTCTGGTATTTCTTTCGCTCCTTTATAATGTGAGTTCGAATTTCACCCAGCTGACCGTTATTTTTATCCCTCTAAGATCAATAAAATAAAGTACTAGACTTGTAATGGAGTCATCAGTATATCCAACCGTCCAAATTGCTGGCTTCGTGCCTAACTTAGGAAACATTATACCATAAAAGGGGGAGTTGCGCTAACAGAGACGTTGGGCCATAGGACAGATCATGTTATATTGTTTCAGGATCTTTTCATTTTGGGTTCAAATCAAACCCAGACAAACTGTGCACTGCAACCATTTTAGGGTAAATAAATTATATTTCCAATTTAATGTTGGAGCGGAGATACATACAAACAATCACAACGTAAAATTGCTGATCTTGTACAAAAACTAGAACGTATTATTTAAGAGAAAATTGATGATAAATTTAACGACAACAAAAATCGCTTTCTCATTCAGGGAAGCAGAGGGTTGACAACATCGTTCGCTCATCTGAAAAATTTGGTGGTATTTCTTCCGTATCTTTACATTCTGAGTTCTAATCCCACAAGATCAACTGCAAGCCTTTCATCCCTTTGCGGCCGATAAAATATTATATTGGGATCGATGATATCGACTGACAAACAACCAACAAAACCGTTGGCTTTGTACCAACATCGCAAGCCATTATTTATCATAAAACTGATGAGAGATAAGAAATGTAATGTAGCAAAAGAAATATTCGGAAACCAAAGAATAACAAAATCAATTGATTTTGAATGGAAACTTTTGACTACAACAATAAAGACTTTTTTTATTCATTCAGTATTCAGAGACTTTTGTCTTTGAACTGTATTTGAGATTTCACATTAGTACCGTCTTTTCACAATTTTTATCTAATGGAAACCTTTTAAAAATGTTACAAGGTATGAAAAGAAATACAGTTAAAGAAATTCACAAGTATACATACAGGCAGTTACTCGCACACAAACACACACATACACGCGAGCGCGCGCACTCACACTCAAACATTTTTACATATACAAGCATACATTCAGACAATTTATATACGAATCTTTGATAAATAAACAATCAAACTTAAGACACAATACATACATACATACATATATATATATATATATTTGTATGTGTGTGTCTGTGTGTGTGTGTGTTTGTGTGTGTGTGTATGTGTGTATGTGTGTGTGTGTGTTTGTGTGTGTTTGTGTGTGTTTGTGTGTGTGTGTGAGTACACGCACACAAATACATAATAGATTCAGGTTTCTTATTGAGCGGCTGTTGATAGTTGTACTGGCAATGCTCCTGCTGCAAGTCATTATAATGATGATGATGATGATGATGATGATGACTAGGACAGATGGGGGTGGATTGTAGGTAGCGGTGATAATATCGGCTGTAGTGAAAGGGGTTTGTTATTCGTTTACTTGTCTATCTCTCATCCCCAATATGTTTGAAAGATTCTATAATAATTGCTGACTCTCTCCTTTGTGTTTTGTTTTTTTTTTCTTATTCTTTTACATTAGAGTTAACCATTTATCCTCACACATACATACACAACAAACATAAACACACAAACAAATAAGCATCTGCTTATAGACACGCACACACACACACACACACTTACACACGTATGCCTAGACTGCTTGGATATACGTGTGTACGTTACTGTCCCCAAGGATATAAAATTACATTATAATTCAAAATGTGTCATTATACATACCTGTAGACACACGCATTCGCACATATATATGCATGTGTGTGAGTGTGTTTATACAAAATTCTACAGCATTGCATTACATTATATTATAGAACTGTCTCGTGGATGTATATACGTTTGTTTGTGTGTGTACATATCCGTATATCTCTATATACATACATACATACATACATACATACATATATATATATATATATACATATATATATTCATATAATTAATAAATTATATAATAAATAATATATATATGGGTACAGGACGTCACCAACGGTGCAAATAGCATGAAATATGTAAACAAGCCAGTTAAATACGTAAACAACGAGAAAGAAAAATGGAAAACAGGACAAGTAAACACAGAGAAAGGACCTTTCATCAGTTGTCGGCTGTCTATCTTCTCCTTATTTCGAGCATTCAACGACAATATGAGGCGACAATCCTCAGATACCTCCTCCAAGGAATCCTATCAAA
>NC_068994.1:9993692-9995043 GCF_001194135.2 Octopus bimaculoides
ATACATACATACATACATACATACATATATATATATATATATACATATATATACATATATACATGTGTGTATGTATGTGTATAAATATACATATATATGTACATTTGTATGCATGTGTGCATGTATGTAAGTATACGGTTTACCATAGTTGGTATTGCTTTACAATACTTGGTGAAATTGAACATATTTACCTGGGAAAGCAGTAGCGAGTGTGTGAAAAAGTTAGTGTATCAAACCCAGATAAATGTACGATGATTTTGTCAAAAGTTTGAGTGCTTTTAGTAAAAATATCAGGTTGAGGGGAAAAGTTCGTGCACCGAACTTGTCCCGAGTGGCCGCGCCAACAATGCTGAACTTTACTGCGAGGAACTTGATCGAGTCTACAATGCGCTGGTTGAAAAGTATCCAAGACTTGTGCATCGAAAACGCGCTTTGTTTCACAACACAATGCCAAGCCGTATACCGCCAGAAAGACCGGTAACAAGACAGAGTGATTTCATGGTTTATATAATGTAATGTTATATTACTTTATATATGTCATGTTGTATATTATATCAGTTTATACAACATTTCATAGTGTGACCAACGATAGCTTAAATCGTAAGATCGTAACAAGTGTTCCACTTTGCTAGGAATGAAATTATTACTAAGAATGAGCTTTTATATCACAAATGGCTAAAGACGCTAACTGGCAGGAAGAAGTTTGTTTCAAAGAAAATATAGCAAAAAATATGGCTGACGACTGGCGCTATTAACTTTTAGTTTTATTGTTCACGTTTATAAAACGGCGCTTGTAAAATATTGATCCTAATTTAAAACTTCAGAGAAAACGGTTTACGGGTAGGAATGGCTACTAATTATATTAGTGCGACATAAGATTAATAGGAAGGTTTATTATTAAATATGTATCAAAGCAAAACCACTATAAATGAGAATAAAATTACGAGGTTAAAAACATGAAATTTCATATTTCATCTACATTATTATGTGTAAAATTACTGATTAAATATAGAGTACGGAATGAATGTATATTAAAGATGATTACTTAACAGAGAGTGTTATAGACGCTTGAATAGTTTTGATGGAATCAAATGAAATAAAATCCAATATATTTTGCTTGGTATGAACAAGCAATAACATACATCTAAGGTTATTAAAATGCACATTCCACAAAAACTAAATTGACCGTAGAAAATGTCGTTAGCCATCTATAAGTAACTTGCATATGATAATGATGCTGTGTGTGTGTGTGTGTGTGTGTGTGTGTGTGTGTGTGTGTGTGCAGTATATATACATATACATATATGTATATATATGTATATATATATAAATATATATATATATATATATA
>NC_068994.1:9995417-9997815 GCF_001194135.2 Octopus bimaculoides
ATATATATATATATATATATATATATATATATATATATATATATATACAGGCATGCAGACACACGGGAAGGAATATAAACATACGTAAACACGTACATGTGTATGTGTATATACATACATCATTTTATGCTATATACATTAGATTATGTATCCGTTATGTATTCATTGACATTACACACACACACACGCACACACGCATATGTATGTATGTATGTATGTATGTATGTATGTATGTATGCATGTATGTATGTATGTGTATGTGTATTTATGTATGAGTTTGTATCCATGCATTCATACTCTCATGTCAGTTATATTTACTACAGGATTAATAGAAGGATATCAAAACAGGACATATCCAATTTCACGGTTGATAAACTACCTTTATTTAAGTTTATAGTTAAATCCCGAAAATACTTGCTAATGTCTGCTTATATTTTTTCCTGCAGTTATGGATTCGAAACAATTTTTTACAACGTTTTCATTTTTATTAAAGTAGCGTTAGTTCAAAAACTATGTTTGGTTTTAAAGTAAGACCGATTTAACTGTCTCTAAGTTCTATACAACGGGGATGATAAGACCGTATTAAGAATCTAATAATTTGTGCAATGCAATGAGAGCACGTGGTTTATTTGTTACAGTTGTGTCCCATGATCATCTAATCACGGACCGGGTGGTTTGTACTCTTAAACAAGGAAATTAATTTTACGCTGCTCTAGTCTAAGCTGAAAGTTCTACAGGATCATGTGGCGAAATAGACTTCTATAACAATAAGAGAAACATTGGTGTAAGCAAGAATACCTTATCATATACATGATATATATATAGGTTTCAAATTTTGGCTCATTGCCAGCAATTTCCGGGGTACAAATTTAGTTACTATTTTATCGATCCCGAAAGGATGAAAATGAAAGTCGACTTTGGGGGCATTCGAGGTCAGAACATAAAGACGGACGAAATGTCAGCAAGCAAAAACATTAGGCATCTCAAAACCAGAATGGAGGAAACTGATTCGAAGACTACAGATCCAAGTCATCACTGGAACTGAACATTTTTTTAACAATCCATCAAAACAACTTATTTAAATATATATGAGCATGTCTAGACGTGAAAATATATGCATGAGAATACATACGTGAAACAAAACATACAAATCTGCACACATACATACATGCATGCATACATACATATATACATACATACATACATACATACATACATACAAACATACATACATACATACATACATACAAACAAAACCCGTTGATGTTTGTTGAAATTCCAGTGAAGGAGCCTTGGATCTAGGTGCATGCATACATACATACATTCATACATATAAACATAGGGGCAATCCAATCTATGAGTGGCACTGTGAAGAATCGTAAGACATTCCAAACAGTCTCATTTTGAGATTCCTATTTGAATACAAGCACACACTTCGGTGTATACATTGAGAGTTCAATCAACACGCCAACCCAACCACATATAAAAAAAAAGACCGGGAACTCCCTTAACTCAGAGAGTCTTGTTGCTTTGTTAGCGACCGACTTGACTTCTCTCAAGAAGAATTTATATAAAACTCGAGGCGTATGAGTGGCTGTGGGATAAGTAGCTTGTTTACCAACCACATGGTTCCTGGTTCAGTCCCGCCGCGTGACACCTTGGCTAAGTGTCTTCTACTATAGCCTCGGGCCGACCAAAGCCTTGTGGGTGGATTTGGTAGACGGAAACTGAAAGAAGCCTGTCGTATATATGTATATATATATATATGTGTGTGTGTGTGTGTGTGTGTGTGTGTGTGTGTGTGTGTGTGACTGTGTTTGTCCCGCCAACATCGCTTGACAACCGATGCTGGTGTGTTTACGTCCCCGTAACTTAACGGTTCCGCTAAAGGGACGGATAGAATAAGTACTAAGCTTACAAAGAATAAGTCCTGGGGTCGATTAGCTCGCCAAAAAGGCGGTGCTCCAGCATGGCCACAGTCAAATGTCTGAAGCAAGTAAAAGAGTAAAAGAGTATATATACATACTTCCAGGCGTATATAATGTTCTGAGATCCAAACGGTCGAGATAAAACAATTTCATTAGCCTCCAGCATAGACAAGGCTTCAATATTTCCTTATTCATCAAACCAAAGAAAACAAATTTAGTCACTATCTCGCTTGTGCATATAAAGCATCTCATTTTCATGGTAAATTTGGTCTAGTCGTAGTAGCTAGATACGTCTTCTTGTGTTTATATTGCTTTGTTTTTGCAGCTGGTCATCTCTCCAATATTTTTCTGTACGAACAATCGAAACAATAAGTTTGATTTGAACATAAAGAGAAGGATACGCCTTTCTTCAAAATACAATATTGATTTATGTCTCATTTGAATCATTATATATATATATATATATATAT
>NC_068994.1:9998168-10001248 GCF_001194135.2 Octopus bimaculoides
ATGAAAAAATCGACTCCATGACTTACGTTCCTTACCGTAGTACTTAGTCTATCGGCCCCTTTTGCTGGAACGCTAGCTTACGGATAAATAAACTCACCATCATCGGTTGTGAAGCGATGGTGGAGGGGATAAACACAGAGACACACACACACAAACAAATATATATATATATATATATATATATATATATATACGATGGGCTTCTTTTAGTTTCAATTTCATCATTTTTCATGCTTAACTCTAAGTTGAAGAAGTTGCAAAGACTAGAGTCAATTCTAAAATGTTCTTGGTTTTGTAACAATACAGAACATGCCAGTAGACTATCACCGTTGCTTTTATTTCAATTATTAATTAGATCTTTCGAGACTCTTCACCAGGAGATCAGAGCAGCTGTATATAGAATCTTCTGAGTGTAAAAATACAATTGAGGTACATATCCTACCCCGTTTAGAATATAAGACTAAGTGTATTTAATGCGCTGAAGAAGTTGGATATAGGTGTGGAGATCTCCATGGAAAATATTTTGAAGTTGTATATACAGGAGAACAAAGCTGCGATTAGAAGTCACCCTGACGTTGTGTCTCTGGATGCTTCAATTACAGAATATATATATGTACATGCAGATAAATGAAAAGAAAAGATAGATAGATCGATAGATAGATAGATAGATAGATAGATAGATAGATAGATAGATAGATAGACATTCAGATATATATATATATATATATATATATATATATATATATATACACATATATATATACATATATATTTAATTTGTATTGTACAACTATAATCTGTACGTATGTTTCTGTATAAAATGTTTCATATTAATCTTATGTGTGTTTCTTTACATTCATATAACACGCTCAATCACACGCACACACACACGTACAAATACAAACACACAAACACACACACACACACACACACACATACGCACATTTAAGTATACACATGCGTGTATACTTAAATATACACGCATGCGCATATGCTCATCAATTATATATAGACATGTATACATGTACATATATGTGTATATTTGTATGTTTGTGTACATATATACAATCATACACACACTCATCAATTATATTTATTACAGGATTAATAAAAGAGTATCAGGAGAGATCGTAACTAATTTCACGGTTCATAAACTACTTTTCTTTAAGTTTACTGTTTAATCCCGAAAATAATTGATTATGGTTATATTGATTTCGGTTTTTCTTTTGCTATTATAATAAAAATGTTTGGAAGGGTCTACAAACAGCTTCAATTACTATTTAATTTTGATGTATTTGACAACATTTATTCTATTATTTCGTTTCGAAGTCAGAAGCTAATATTAAGCGCTCTATATGTTTATGTGAAAGCGAGTGACAATTATATTTATTTCTTTATTACCCACAAGGTGGGGGGGGGGGTAAAAATAAAGGGGACAAAGAAGGACAGACAAGTGGATTTAGTCGATTACATCGATCCCAGAGTGTAACTGGTTCTTATTTAATCGATCCCGAAAGGATGAAAGGCAAAGTGGAGAATTATATTATAATATAGCGGCGCGTATGTCGACAAGTGCAGTCGTTGCTGTATGACAAATAGATTCCTCTTAACCACATACTTCGGTGTTCAGACACAATGTGTGGAAACTTGACAATTGTCTTCTACTATAGCCCTACACCGAACGAAGTCCTGTGAGTGCAATTGGCTATTCTATAATATACACAGAGAACCAGTTGCGTATATTCTTAAAATAAGGAAATAATTAAGAAAGAGTGTTTCATTTATATTTTCCAGACACAGGTCCTGTATGTGAGAGCTGAATGGAGAGAAAGTTGTACCTGCAAATGACTTCTACTGCTTACAATTCATAAAACGCAAAACTTGAGCAATAAGAAACGAAGTACAGCACAACCTGTCTACGAATTGAACCACTATCTTTAAGATAAATCATAGAACACAATTACCACTTTCGCCATCCTCCACCAACAGAAACTATGTCTTCTATTTAACAGGAAATATAGTTCCCATGGCAGTTTTAAATAATTTAGACAAAGAATCATCATTGCTATGTGTTTCTGTCTCTTACTAATGTCGGATTTGATTAATAATTTTTGGTGGTATTTAGTTGAAATATTATGAATTAATAATTCAAAGTATTGTTAGAAATACTGCTGTTAACATTACTATATTCTATATTTTTTATTTTCATCAAACCCAGTCGACTCCTCCTTGTGATCGATAAAGCATATTGACCGAGGCGTTTTGTTTCAATTTATCGGAACCCCATACATATTATCCTTTGTGGCAGTACTAAACAGAAATCAATATTAAGTTTACAAAAATAACGGCGTTATGCATATAATTCTGAGACAGTTGTTTCTAAAATCTTCGTTCACAGAGCCTTCGACCATGAAAGAACTTTCTCACTCCTAAGTAATTGAGGACGCGTTTGAGATCCTAATTCAGTTCTCGACTTCTATTAAACGGCCCGCACCACCATAGACTTTCTCGTGTATACGTGCAGGCGTGGCTGCGTGGTAAAAAGTATAATTCGTAATTATATGATTCCGGGTTCAGTTCCACTTATTTCGCCTTGAGGAAATACAACAGCCTCAGGCCCATGAAAGACTCGTACCTATATGAACATTTAAGCAATACATTGTCTGTCTAAAGAGACATGATATTTTTTTTATTTGGTATTTTTGTTATTATGTTGCGAATATTACCGAGTGCGCCAGCACCTCCCAATGTTGCTTTTCCGTTTGTTGTTATTGATCGCATTATTCAGCCATACTTACTTTTTTACTCTTTTACTTGTTTCAGTCATTTGACTGCGGCCATGCTGAAGCACCGCCTTATTCGAGCAAATCGACCCCAGGACTTATTCTTTGTAAGCCTAGTACTTATTCTATCGGTCTCTTTTGCCGAACCGATAATTTACGGGGACGTAAAAACACGCCAGCATCGGTTGTCAAACGATGTTGGGGAAACAAACACAGACACACAAACATATACACACACACATACATACATACATACATACATATATATATATATATATATATATATATATATATATA
>NC_068994.1:10001301-10005442 GCF_001194135.2 Octopus bimaculoides
ACCAAATCCAATCAGAAGGCTTTGGTCGGCCCGAAGCCATAGTAGAAGACACTTGCCCAAGGTGTCACGCAGTGGGAACGAACTCAAAACCATGTGGTTAGTAAGCAAGCTACTTACCACAAACCCACTCCTGCACCTTGAATAAAACTTTACTATATTCTGCTCTTTTTAAAACGCTACGCTTAAATAGGAGCGAAACTTATTTCCTGTTTCTAACCAGTTAGATAACACATATGTTCCCAAAGAGATATTATTACAAATTTCTATATTTCTATATTACTACGTTACTAATTACATTGGGCCTTGTGCCTATAGTAGAAAGGATGTAACTAATTTCACATTTTGTTTCTAATATTACCGCCACTTTGTCATATTTGCTCTTCTCTATTTCCGGTTCTGTGTATTTTGTTCATAGTATTGTCTTTTTGGTTTTACATCTTAACAATATCGTTTGTTTTCGTATATATGTTAATATAAACTTGGCTTTGGTGTTACTAGCAGAATTATATTACTGCTAGTCCGGAAATGGTTCATTATACTGAAGAACTTCCTGTTATATTTCCTTCTGCTACGAAACAGGAAGTTGTCTAACAGTTATGACAATCATGTCTCACTTAGCATTATGGTCGCCATACTGAAATTTCTTTATATTGCGTTGAAAGCAGAAACGTATAATAATTAAATAAATATCTACGATTCATGTGTAGGAAAATTATATAGAAATGTATCTCTGCCTTCATTTGCCCCACACGCACACATAATGCTCGCGCGCGCGCGCGCATAAAGAGACTCACACACAAAGCTTCAATGAAGTAAACGCTATAAATGCCGCTTAAAGTAAATGAAGTAAACAAGATACGTGAAAATTGATAAACAATCATCAATCGCACATTCGTTACTTCCAGCTTCAGTGTTATATCGCCAGAAGAATTGAATGCATAAACAAAGATTCGCCCGATGTCTATGGATAGTACATGATGTTATTGCAATCATCCCAAGAATGCGGACTACTGTCACAAGAATCCTGTGACTTGTAGAAGCGCGCGTAATGACACATTAAAACATTTATAAATTCCATTCGTATAATTATTATTATCATTATTATTATTGTTCAGTAGTTTTATTTTTATAACGTGCTTTCACTTCACTACCGAGCGCAGCTCTGTGCGCCTTGGGTATGTGCTGTGGTTTGCTATTATTATTATTATTATTATTATTATTATTATTATTACTATTATTACTGTTACAACACACACGCCCACACACACGCATCCCAGCCCATACAACACACACACACTTATATATACTGGTTTGTTAAAGCCAGAAAAAAACTTCAAAACATTGTTACTCAATGTTTCACGTTTCATGGGATTATTCAGCAGACAGTCGTCTGACGAAGCAAGTAAATTATGTGAGTATATGTAACAGCCTTTAGTAGATACAGTTCAAAGAACAATCATTTTAATTTGATTAGGTGACTAATTTGAAAATAACGGTGTATATCTGGTAGCCATACATATTCATATACATACATATATATATCTGCACCTCCACACACATACATATATACATATATGCATATACATATATGCACGGATGCATGCACACGTGGACATATTCAAGGTTGTTTAAAATGGTAAACTATACCTTCACATGGTACCTATTAACAGCTACATTGATTGTGATAGCTGACAAGAAACTGTCGTCATCAAACATTGCGTCGTTTTTGGCAGAATACGACCCATTGATATTTCAACTGACAGCCATATATCTTACGGAAGTGATGAATCACGACTCTATTATAAAATAACTTGTCAGAAATAGATGCATTCTGGGAATAAATTTACCCATGTCTGTCACATTTGGTCTTCTCTTTTCTGTTTTATATCCTTTGTTTTCATTTCAAAATTATATACTTATCTCATTTTTTTTTAAATTTGTTTCACTCAGAAATCAATATACTTCTATTTTTGCTACATTCCGCTTCGGATAATTCATTATTTTTCATTGGTTTCTGGGTGATCGTTTGAACTCTTGTGTCTACAGCCTGTCAAAATCATATCAAGAGGTCTTGAAAATGGAATCAACACTTAAAGCTCGTCATCCTGACCTATGAACGCCTGATCAACGGATTTTAATTTGCGTATTCTATTTCACCATGTTGAATCAACACAATAGCTGCGTGGATAAGGCATAATAGCATTAATGGTGTTTCATAGTCTTTGAGATCTGAAGAAATTGTGCATTTTTGAAAACACACTTTGTTATTCTAAACAACATTGTAAACATCTACACAAAATATTCGCAACCACACCATCCGAAACGCCAGAAAACACCCAGGGATTTCCACGCTAGTGCATACAATCAAAATAGCTGGGTATTCCGTAATCAGAGACAAGATGTGTATACAGGAGTGTTTCAAACAGAGAATTCACAGTATATAGAATAAAGCAGTAGATAGAACAATAATGATGGATAAATAAAGTTCCGAGTTCATCTTGATCCTGCGGGCATGGAGATCCGTTAAGGTATGGCCCCTTATGTGCGAGAGCAAAATTTCTCTCGCACGTCCAAGTGATCTATTCCATCGGTCTGAACACATCGTTCAAAATACTGCCTAGGTTTTCTTAGGTTTATACTTAATGGGCTATATATGTATATATATATATGTATGTATGTATGTATGTATGTATGTATATACGGGACGTGGTGAGTTTTTGATATTTCACTTAGGCATTGCAAGACTAATAACCCGATGTGTATATACGTCTCTTTCAAAACTAAGTGATGGCTGAGTATACAGCGGTAATAAGAAACAGAGATGGCTAAGGTATTAACTGATTATCTTTAGAACTTCATTAGCTTACAGTTGTTTCTGCTAAAACATGCAGTGGACTCAAATTTGAGTTTTTGAGTAGCACCTTATATTTCCACCGGAATCTTGAATACAGAGAGCAATCTATTTGTGAGCTTGTTTTTCTGTCAATTTATTTAAAAAATGGTTTACAATTTTACGTTCAGGAGCGGGATTATTTGATAATATTTGTCGAGTGGATATATATTATTCTTGTAAGACTTCGATGATGACTTGGCAGGACAAATGTTCGAAGTTACTGTCAATATTTCTCCTGTTCACCGTCAATACCATTCTCCTTCACTTAAATCTAAATATACATACATTATATACATACATAATTACATGGGTGTATGTACATGCATATATCTGTATATGTGTAAATATTCATATGCACACACGCATGTTTGTGTGTGTGTGTATCTTTATTTGTGTCCATGTGGATGTGAGTCTGCGTCTGTGTTTAATTATATATTTCTGAGAGTGCTTCTGCGAATAATTGCGTGCGTAAGTTTACAGAGGATTGCGAGTGTATTCTAGCGTCTATACACATGTACACATAAGAAATAATAAATATTGACTCTCTCTTGATGTTAGAGAACTACAATGGATTAAGATCGTCCTGGAGAATGTCAATACGAAGTCAACATCTTGGTTTCTAATATTTTATTGACTTGAAGGTAATTCTATCGAAAATCGAAACGGGAATTTTGAAACACTGCAAAACAACGATGTTGTTATTCACCAACACGCAGAGATGTAGAGAAATGTATTCACATAGATACAAATATACATAGAAACAAAGATATGTAGAAAGGGATTTATACATAAGCACATATATGTGTACGTGCGTGTATGTATGTGTATGAGGTCATGTACATCCTATGTATGTATATAAACATATATATATGTATATATATATATATATATATATATATATATATATATATATATATATATATATATATATATATATATATATATAAATCTACCCACCTACATATTTATCTATGTGTGTGTGTGTGTGTGTGTGTTTGCCATTGTGTTTATATGAGTACTAAAACATGTTAATCAATTTGTATACACATAAACATATACACAAGCATATATAAATGTGTGTTTGTATGAATACACAAACAGACGTATGTATACAGGAATACACGTAGTCACTCACACACACACACACACACACGCATGTGTGAGTATGAGAGTGTGTGTGTTTGTGTGTGTATATAAATATTCACATGTACACATTTACCTATACACAGACATATATATATATATATA
>NC_068994.1:10005793-10009452 GCF_001194135.2 Octopus bimaculoides
ACACACACACACACACACACACACACACACACACACACATATATATATATATATATATATATATATATATAGGCGAACATATGTGCCTGTATAGGCACTGGTGTGTTTGTGTTTTTTTATATGTCTATTCATACATTTACATATATAAGTGTATACATATATATAAAAATACGTGTATTTAGATAGATAGATAGATAGATAGATAGATAGATAGATAGATAGATAGATAGATTGACTGATAGATAGATTCACAGACATAGATAGACACAGAAAAAGACAGATAGATACACAGACTGACATATAGGAAAGAAGACTTGTAATAAGACTGTACACAATTGTTGAAATATTTGCAAATCTGTTCAATATGTCCGGATACATACATACATATACATATATATATATAAGACAGACAGACAGACAGACAGACAGACAGATAGATAGATTGTAGAGAAATGTTCTGTCACATTTCAAGATGAGAAAAAATCAAATGATTCTTTGGTCTTAATTGTTATATTTAATCACTACTTTCTCTTTTCTCATTATTAGCAGCTTAATATGATTCAGTTTGGCAAATTGTTAATCTCTGGGGAGTAAAATTCTTTAGTTTTCGAAGCAAAGAATTACTCAGTAACATTTTACTCTCTTCACAATTAATAAAACTTTTGCTCTCTAAATAGTGCTGCGATTATTTGTAAAGATGATTGTCAAAATAGAATGTGGTCAAGTGAGACATGAGGCTGACGTAAACCTCATATTTAGTGCCATAAAATGTTTATGAATGACTTGGCCAATATTTGACTCTGCATTATCGTGTAAAATCCACGCACCTTTAAGAGTGAAGAATGGTAGGCTTTATTCGGCAAATATGTGTCCAGTGACTCCTTTGAACGAAAATACACATCTGCATTAACACTTCATGACAAATGACACTCTTCGTATTTCACCAAATACAAAACATAACATTTTTCTGGCGTAGTTCCGTTTGGGGAAAGATTTTCCTTTTTCATTGCGTGCTAAGAATACTTTATTTTGTTGGGTACATTTATAGAGAAGCTAGCTTGATAGCAAGTCCACTTCAGTGAGGAAGAGATAGCAATTCTTTGATGAGAATCATTAACATGTGCATGGTCCCATTCACCGACTTTTGACAATTTACTTGTTCATGGAGAGTGTTTTCTGATTGATAAGTGACTTATATTGAACTTCTCTGCTAATTCTCGTGCAGTATACTTATCAAGTTCCCCAATTACAGTTTTTTCGTAAGCTCAAAAGTGAAAGAACTTCATCGCCCAGATCAAGCTAAATCTGCAATAGAAAAATTTCCCAGGTGAAGCTGGTGAAACTATCTTTGGCATTTCTTGACATTTATTGCTTAGGTGCGTATATCGTCACAATCAATAAACACCATATAGAACATCCCTGTCTTAACGCAGTCGAACATCAAGGACTTCATATCTTGACGGAGAAATGAACCAATCTTCTTTTTGTACGTATTTCAGCTGATCTGACTGAATGAGCATGTTACGAAGACATTTGATAAAGAATAAGACATTCCACCCCTTCTAGTAATCGGAATTACGGTGTTGTGTTCATAATCTCAACGCACTAAGCATTGGAAGTCGTGCTTTCCAGTGAGAATGGTCTCGGTCCACACACGCGCAGGCACGCACACACACACGCAAACACAGACACGCAGACAAATGATCAAGCGAACACACACAGATATATTCATACACACACAGGTATACACAGTCACAAATACATCACAAACTGCGTGGAAAATATGAGCCTTCGGATGATGGTGATATGCAAACTCAGTCACCAACATACTGTAACAGCAAATTCCTCTTAATAAATAAGATATAACCTTTGAATTAGTGGCGTAGCTAGAATAGTGTGTACCTGGACCATTTTGAGATTTCCCCCCGTCCTGCACCCCACCCTATTCACGTTTATTCGGAAGACCCAAAACTACTTCCCAATAAAACATTCGACTACAGCTGACAGCCTTCTCATTCCACTAACTAAACTATGGCATTCTACCCAACTCCACAAATCTCGCGCAACACAATTTTTGACAAATATTTCTATTTAAAGCTGCAACCAGCTGAAGATTATCTTCGCGGATGCATTTTCCCTACAAATATGGATATATTGATGTTTTGGCTGAACGTCTATCCACTGCAACGATTCCATCGTTGTTAATTGACGTAGAAAGTTCAGGACACTGTCGTTCCTTTCGTGAGTAACTAAACTATGATATAGTAAAAATATAGTGCAATACAACCAGGCGTACATATCCCATATGAGTCGAAACCGTAACCTAGAATATACATCCTCGTTTCACCAAGCAAATTCAGTTAACATAGCTCAATAATGTCCATTTATGCGCTTCTCACTTAACAAAATATTGACCCTTTGTGCTTGGTGAGCAAAGAGAAGCCAATATTTAGATAAATTACCATAGAAACAACTGTCTGCTACGCTAGAGTTCATTATCCAGACTTAAATATCAATACAAGTGTGCTCTATTGATTCTTAATCGATTATATATATGTTCTTTAGCCAACGTTATCCAAACCTACCACTACCAACATCAAACTATTTTAAGGTAGCCTCATTAATCAATTTTATATCTTAAGGTGTTTACTTTTGTCACAATATTAACTCTTCGTAGATAAATACGTACCACGATAGCACGCATTTAACAATACTTTGTTTTCTGTTCTTTAGAAGCAGCTGAATAAACAAGGAAACTGATGCCGTTTTACAGTATACATTTCCAGAAAGCACGACCAGGCATACACGGAATGATACACACTCATAGATTTATAGGTTTGGAGACTGATTTCGCGAAACAGAGACACATTCATGGGCATTGCTTATTAATATATTCTCAACACCACGGGATAAGCACACAGTTCACACCGACCGACTTCCGTACAATGAACGATGAAAATGCTCTCTCCTTATTCCACCATACGGACTTGGGCCAAGATGGCCTAGCAGCAGTAGATTCGACAGCCTTGTCATTAGAACGTCATGAGCTGGATGAGATACTTCGTTTTGCCTGACCGTCTAATCACTTCGACAATATAACGGTTTGCTTAGTATTTTTTATCGACAAAAAAAAAAGCAGAAATTAACGTAAGTTTAGCTGGCATCGGCAGAATTTCAACACAACAAAGAATTCGATGTAAATATTTATGGAACCTGCCAATACTCCTTTTATGTGTCATTTATCTACGTAGTTACGTACACACACAGACACACACACAAACACACACAGACACACACACACATGCATACACGCATACACGCATATACATACATATATATATATATATCATTGCGTGTATATACATGTATACCCTTTGTAATATGGAAACATGGCTGATCTGGAAAAGCTCCTTCGACCCCGCTACATGTCCAAATACAAGAACTGAACTTTTGGGAGCATATCTACGTGACAAAACACTTGTTACGGTTTTGGGCGTGCCCAAGATCAAGGCTAGAATCCACATGTTTACTATGTTCCTGCACAAGCTTCCCATTTATCTTAACTTCTTTTAATTTTATATATATATATCTCTAATTTTAATTTTTTTCATTTTTACTTGTGTGAATGTGTACGTGTGCGAGTATATGTATATGTATGT
>NC_068994.1:10009729-10011993 GCF_001194135.2 Octopus bimaculoides
ATATATATATATATATATATATATATATATAAATTATAGCATATAAATAATACTCTATTGTATCTAATATCGATGTCTCATTTTTTTGTTGTTACATTTTTTATTATTATTATTACACACGCACACACACACACACACATATACGCTTATGAATTTGTGATGTGAAACCGTGTGTTGAAACATATCACTGTATTTCGGGATGATCATATATTTTTGGCCAAATATACACACGCATTATATATATTCGGTCTTCACTCGTTTATTACTGTTCTTATTCTAACTCTTGATCATTGTCCGGAAATCTTTCGTCACACATCTCAGACCTCCTCAGTGACACTTTCTGTCTCCGTGCGTGCTCTTGCTCAGCTTAATCCATTCTCTTCTTTTATGTTGTCTATCTTTATATGCGCATGTGACAGTCTTAGTGTGTGTGTGTGTGTGTGTGTGTGTGTGTGCATATGTGTGTGTGTCTGTGTGTTTTTGCCATTGTTCTTAGTAGTACTATGACCCTCAGCCCCGTCCCCCAACCCTCTGCTGCTGCTGCTGCTGCTCCTGACCCCGATTTTTGTAACGTTCTTGTAACTCATTGTGTTTCATGGTTTTCATTTCCCCATGTCAGGTAACATTTTCTCCGCTGAAATTTTAACCCTTATCCTCTCCAACACCGTCCGCTGGTCACCAACAGATCAAGCAGTTTCTGGGAAAACGAGACATGACATATCGTCAAAGTTAGCTCGAACACCTTGTATTTACGTGACTTCTGCTGTTAGGCTGCATCTTCAATAAGTGAACTTTATTGACTTGTTCATTGAGAATTGTAATATGGTTAATATCAATTTGATAAATATTTGTTGAACACTCCTTTCTGTTTTTCTCTAATTCTTATATAGTTACTTATTGCTTTAAGACGATTCTTTTCAACTGTTAATAAAATATTTACCAATACAGGAAATGCTGCTGGGGTACGCTTACATCAACAAAAGCAGCATTTATAATCAGATTTATACTTGCTAGAATCAACATATTACGAGGCGATATCATCAACCACATTTAAACTTTCTAGTTTTCATGTTTATCATGTGTGTGTGTGTGTGCATATATATGTGTGTATGAGTATGTGTGTGCATGTATATGGATACGTATGCGTGTATGTATGTGTGTATGTATGTATGGATGTATGTATGTATGTGTACGTAATTACGTCATGCCGCCATACATTTTACAATATTTTACGAAGCAGTTTCCTTTTACGAGACCAATTTCCTCAAATTAACTCATATCACTCATATTAAAGTCTTTATCTTTAATTTTGGCGTTCCTCTTTCTTCCCTTGTGTACCTCCAAGATAGCAATTCTATGTCTATTTCTCGCGGCACCATTCTTTGTTAATACTACACACCTATATTAGAGAATCTCGTTAGTAAGTTGCTGCTGTATTCTTTATAGGCAGTTGGGTACTTTTCTCTTTGCCATTCCTTCTTTTGTTTTGATGGGTTTAGTTTCTTGTCTCCCACCTACCTTACCGAAGGCCAGACATTTTACACGATGTCTATCATAATTATGAAATGTGGGAATACCATCTATTGTTTCAGGGTTTCAACTATCTAACTCATATTCTTGTTTGATATCACTCGTGGTGGAACAGAATATTATTGATGGAAGAGTATCAGTGGAGGAATATTTCATATAAAATAATGGACTTCCCTGCCTTTTCTTAATATACATTGTATATATATTATTCAGATTTCATTTCCTATACTCACTCTTGTTGCGCTACTAAATATCTTCCGTAAATACATAACTTATACACGAGTCCAGCCTTCAAAAACTTATATAGAGAATGAAGAAATTTAAGAGCCAAAAGGTATTTTATTCCAAGACAAACAACCACTAAAAACAGATACTGTTCAACAAGATCTTCGAAATTGCAGCTGCTTGGGAGATGAGATATCAAATAGTTATTAAACGTGATATATGCATTCCATCATTGCGACCTCACAATATGTAAGGATGCGCAATCTGTATGTAACTGACATAATTCATTCTTTTCTCAGCCGTATATTTTCATGCGATTCTCCACCGGTTATTATGTCAAAACATGTTTGCGATATTTATTAATTAATAAAAAACATATTCGACCGATATATTATTAGTAGTAAATCATTTTCAAAGTAGATTTTAAGGTCTAAAAATTAATTGTCATCCCTACAACTTTCATGCATGTAAATATCTCAAAATAAATGTTTTGGTATATATATATATAT
>NC_068994.1:10018793-10019740 GCF_001194135.2 Octopus bimaculoides
TATTATAAAATTTGGTAAGTATTCATATATTAATTAATATCGATTAATTATCAGGAGGCCAGCACATCTAAAGAATCAAAGAGATTCAGAAATATTATCTGCAATCTCAGGGTATTAAGGTACATTTTAAAAAAAATGTACGTTTTGCTATGCTGCTATATTTCATGTTGAGAACAATTTAGGTCTGAATAGACACAAGATGTGATCTATTTCTAGCTCATTAATTGTTCAATTTAGTGGTCGACGTTATATATATATATAGGTAGATAGATACAGAGATACATACATACATACATACATACATACATACATATACATATATATTTATATAGACAAATAGATAGATAGACAGGCAGACAAACAGACAGACAGACAGACAGACATACAGACAGACTGATATTGTTTTGGAAAATCTTATTGACTCTCTGATACTGCGCTAAACATTCTCAAATGATATTTTTAAAGTTTAACTTCCCTCTCACATTCATCTAACAACATTTCACTGTATTTGCATTATATTCATAAATACCTTCCATGTGTTACTGTTAACCAGGCGTGAGCCTTTAGGTTTACAAAAGGAGAGAAAAACAGTATTAAAGAACAATGAAGTGTTTCCAATTGTAATAAACGGCGCCTTCGTGACACGGGAGCATGTTTTTAATACAATTTTTTTGCAGCTGTATTCCGTATTAAGCAAAATTTGGTTTGCTAATGTATACCACATCTTCTTATGTCAGTTTGTTTAGACTCTAAACAGACTAAACTTTAGCGAGTATTAGCTCATAAATATTCGTAATGCAATGGGCTAAAAGTGTTGCTTAGCAGTTAAATTATATTCGGTGGATATGGACGCACTTTACTATGATTGATTTTGTTTGTGGAATTCTGTTTTCTACTTTGAGAAAAAATCATTCCATTGCATATATATATATATATATATATATATA
>NC_068994.1:10020275-10022320 GCF_001194135.2 Octopus bimaculoides
GTGGTAAGACGTTTGTCTTCTAGCGACAAGGCTTTAGGTTCAGTTCTTTTGTTTGCCACCATGGGCAAGTATCTTCTACTATAGCCTAGGACCGACCAAAGCCTCATAAGTAGATTTGGAAGGCGGAAACTGAAAGAAGCCCGTCGTATATGTGTGTATGTGTCTTTTTCGTCCTCCACCCCACCGCTTAACAACTAGTGTTACTTTGTTTATAACCTTGTAACTTGGCAGTACGGCAAAATAAATCGATAGAATGAGTACCATGCTTATGAAAGAAAAGTACTTGTCCCGATGACTCATTCGATCTAAAATTCTCTAAGACTGTACCCTAGCATGGCTGCAGTCTGAAGCAAGTCTGAAACAAGTAAAAGACAAAAGGTGTGTGTGTGTTTGAAACTAAATGTTACTTGTTGACTTGAACTCCTGATTTTTCAATCAGACATTCATTAAATTATGTGTAGATACCTTTTGACATATTGAATGGTAAATATTTTTATGCCTTATTGTGTTACAGCGGGGTTGCCTCTTGCACTTGTTCCTTTCTAGGATAAACAGTCGTTACTATTGGCTCAATTGTTATAACTTTGACAAATATGTGTATGGAAGCCTGAATTTTATTTTAAATATGATCTGAGCAGTAATCATATTGTAATTGTGCGGGCATAAATACGAGTATCTTTAAACATTTCCAAAAAAATGACTTGCGTAACTGTTATGCCAAATGAAAATGAATAATGGAGTCCTTTATATAGTGTAAAAGATTGATATTCAAATGGTGTTCGTTTTACGCTTTAGTATTTTATGTATAGCAGACAATGACGTGTACAATGAAATTAAGATTGGATGAGAATTATTGGAATACGCTGTTGTATTTCAAATGAGATTATCTCATATAGAGATTAAATAAGTGTGCCGATTTTGTCTGTGTATAGATATATCGTTTATTATAAACAGACATAGGCATAATAGGCAACATATAGTATTGATAAGGCTTCGCAAAGTTTCCGAAGATCCAAATATTATTATATATTATTATATTATCAAGTTGCTGCAAATGACATATCACACATTTTTCTGGATATTTCTGAATGTATTGTTCTATTTTATTGTGTCTAATATTAAGTGTATGTATTGTCGAGGAATAAACTTAAATATGCGATGCACTGAGGGTGAAAAACATACTGAAAAGCATAGCAAATGCTGCAAAATTATTGATTCGGGAACAGAATACAACTGAGTAAGGCAAGTGTAAATATATCCATATAGGTACCCAATCCCTGTAGTTCAGAGATATTCGTATTTCAAGATTAATGCAGTGGCTAGAAGAGTTGATTAGCAGTGAAATGATATTCAATGGATATAGAGGTATTTTACCATGATTGAATAGAACTAGTTACGGAATGGCGTTCAGTACAACGTATAACAGAACACACGAGGAGTTTAAAATTCCCAACGGTTGTCTGGGCATCATTTTCTTGGTACATTCTTAGAATATATCATGTCATTTTCAGGTGAATTTAAACAAACAGGGAAGGCAGAAAATATAAGATGACTTGCCCACCAAACTATATTTTGGGAGGTCAGATTTCTTTACAAGAACAATAGAATATAAAGGCCGATTATAACAATCATAAGGGCAAATACCAAAAAATATCAAATTTCTTAAATCACTCTCTTAATTAGTTGATGGCATTCGCTAAAGCACAAACGCTTATTGTGTAGTTTCAAAGTTTATTGAAGCTGTTCACATCTTAGATGCAGTGGATGTGTCCTGCAAAACAAATTTACAGTTTGTTCATAAGGAATCGAGTTTAAATGAATATCGCAGTTTATACAATAAGTTCACGTTAAATATACACACTCTAACGCACGAAAGATATCGCACAGATACATGACTTTGCGGCGTGGGAGCTAAAAGCAGAAACAGCAGTATGCTAATAACAGTCATTCCTTAAAATCTGCTTATGTGTTCATTCACCTATTAATTAACTTGCACCTATACGTGTTTAATGCATGTATGTATGTATGTATGTATGTATGTATGT
>NC_068994.1:10023161-10024122 GCF_001194135.2 Octopus bimaculoides
ATATATATATATATATATATATATATACACGTACAATTGTAAGTATGAGTAAATAAGTGTGATTTCCTATGTGTTTTCAAAGTAGAAAAACTCATAAATAAGTTGTGTATAGTCATCGATTCTCATCATTGTCTGTAATGCAGACATGTTGTCTATCATGTATCGTGCCTAAAATACTCTAGACTACATCACGATTCTGAAAGAATTACGTGCATATTTTTTTACTCTCAACACTAACTCATCGACTCGTGTTCTAAGTGATACAATTTCGTCTTGTATATAAATAGTATTTAATATTGCGCGTTTGACTTCACTTTTGCTTACATATTCTCAAATGATATATGTAGGTGTGTGTGTGTGTGCGTCTGTGTGTCTCATTTATCGTGGTATATCTGTGTACGTGTTTTTCTCTCTACAGTTCATATTCTGTCTAAATATATTCATCAATCCTACGTGTACTAATATATGTATATGTATATGCGTGTGTGTATGTATATGTACGTATATACGCTCGTACACATGTTTATATATATGTATGTATATGTATATACTTGTATGAGTCTATCTACACATACAGACACACATACGCACGCATGCACACATACGCACATATACGTATGTATACATATTTACATATATATGCATACATGTATGAGTATATGTATGTTTGAATATATGTATATTGAAGGGAGAAGTTTCAATGGTTGCATGAGAGTTAATTTTCATTAAAAACATACAGAAGACAATGCTGTTATAATTTTATCATGGATAAAGGAGAAAAAATGTATTTATGTAGTCACATCATGTGAATATTCTTCTTTTCTATTATATACATACACACACCAAAACACATACATACACACACACACACACACACAAACACATATATATATGCGTATGTATATAAATATATATGTGTATGTGTATATATATATATATAGACACACACATATGCATATAT
>NC_068994.1:10024294-10025228 GCF_001194135.2 Octopus bimaculoides
TATATATACATGCATATTTGTAGGTTCACATACTTATATATACGGTCTTGCCCTTAAAGATTTACGCTCACATATATTTATAGATATAGGAGGAAATCTAAAGATGATTATAAATATATACACAAACGTAAGGACAAACGTTTGAGAATACAGAGTTATTCACACGTTACAGTATAAAAATAAACTCTATGAAATTATGTATTATAACATGGCTGAAAAAGAAATTGATACAGAATCTCACAAATACATGAATCATTACTCTGTGTCGAAAGTGATACAAACAAAGCAACTGGTACTTTACTTGAGGGGAGAATTCAAAATATTTCCTCCTTTCTTTTGATTTTATATAACTGGGAGCTAAAAGGATTTACAGAAAAACGAAGGATTTCCGAGAGTTTCGCAGGAGAAGGAAGTATGAGAAAAATATTTATGCAGGTGCAAAGAGTAAAAAACCAAAACTATTTTCCGAGTTGGGGTGAAGGCAAACTGGAAGAATAAAACAAGAAGGATATATGTATATGTATATGTGTATATATATATATATATTCACATATTTGCAAATATATACATTCACATATTATTTACAAATATATATTCACATGTTATTTACAAATATATATATTCACATATTATTTACGAAAATATATATACGCATAGACGCACACGTGCAGAGATGTATAAACGTGCATATACATGTACATACACACACGTGCACACACGCGCGCACACACATGCGCACACATACACGAGTTTTAGAACTCGGTGTGTTTGCACAATTTCAACAACATGAAATGAAAATCGCTAACCAGGTGTAATATTGGTTTCACATTTTGCCACGATGCCTGCAATTTCGGAGGAAGGATGATGTCGATTAAATCGAAACCCTTATTCAACTAATTCTTTTATTGATCCTGAAAGAATGAAAGACATATAT
>NC_068994.1:10025607-10030459 GCF_001194135.2 Octopus bimaculoides
GTACAATCTTGTGGTCATTCATGACCGAAGGAAGAGGTTTATATATTTCTATATGTGTGTAAAGTGTGGAAGTTCTAAGCTAATCGTGTTGATACAGCTTACAAGTTATATTATGAAAACAAAATACTTTGTCAAATGTTTACCCTATTATTAGATTCCTTCAAACGAAATTATTTCCTTCGTACATCTTTCTAGAAATTGTCAAAAAAATTAATTCAGATTAAGACTCTAAGATGATGCGTCAATTATTATTATTATTATTATTATTATTATTATTATTATTATTATTATTATTATTATTATTACTATTTATAATTATCATTATTATTATATGAAAACTGATAGCTTATTCTGCTGGGTATGATGGAAAGTGTCAACTGTCCTGCATACTAAGGTGACACTTGTTTTACTGGTCATGCTTCAAGAACCCTGCGAAGAATTCTTGCAGTTCCTAGCAATTCTGATTTTTGTAGGTGTTCTACCTTCACACTTGCACCAGTCTTTTTCAGCGATGCTGGTAGTTGAGTGCTGATAATTCCAAATGCTCTACTTACTATTGTTATCAGGTCTACTCTCCTCATTGACCACAACCTTCGTATTTCCCACTTCAAATCGTCGCAGTTGTTTAACTTTTTCTTCTTTCACATTGATCTTGTTGTCGCCGAGGCATTAGAGTTCAGATTTCGGGATACGGGGGTCGATCTAATCGATTGGCTTTTCGGGTGTTGTGCCGAGAGTAGAAAAGATTGTTATTATCATTATTATTATTGTTGTTGTTGTTGTTGTTGTTGTTGTCGTTGTTGTTGTTGTTGTTGCTGCTGCTGCTGCTGCTGTTGTTGTTGTTGCTGTTGTTGTTATAGAAAAAACGGTACAGAAAAGATTATTAAACACGATACTTCGAAAGAATGAAAAGAGAAATTTAGCTATGGGCGTTTTGTTAAATTTCCTGGAACTCAAATAACTAATATCTTCTCCAGTTGCTTTTCGTTGTTTAATCATATTTTACATGCATTCATATTTCTTGTTGGTCTTCCTGTCACGTTCGGATTTTATGTAGCTCATTCTTTCGTTTTGCCTTTTTTCATCTCTTAGTAACAGTTTCAATCTTTTTCAACATGACATTGTATTTGTAACAAGGTATATATATATATATATATATATATATATATCCCGGCGATTCCTGGGTGGGATTTATCGTGAGTTGTCTCGTCCGTCCATAACTTTCAGTTGTTTTAACAATCGTCGGTTTGAAAAAGTAATCTCCACCACGTCATAGCGCATCCTACCGGCAGATTCCGGTGACTTCTGCCTCAAGTATGTATGGTCGATAATATACATACACACACACACACACACAGACACAAACACACACACATATATATAAATATATATATATATATATCTGCATATAAATTTTAAATATAGGGTAAAAATAAAACATTATTCTTTTACCAGTCACCAGCGTGAGTAAAATGTCCATAGAACTGCAATGATTATTACATTACGTGCGTATAAGAGTTACACACTGGGAGGAAGCCACCAGTTCGTTTTCCATCACGCTAGAAATGGGAGTTAAAACCCAAACCACGAAAAAGTTATTCTTTTTCATAGTTTGGGTTTTAACTCCTATTTTTAGCGTGATAGAAAAGCACTTAGTGGCTTTCTCTGAGTGTATAACTCTTATACACACATATAATATATATATATATATATATAACAAGGACAGACGCAAAGACCATAATGTACAGATGATCTTGATAGTAATATGTTGATTCAGGCAAGTATAAATCTGATTATAAATACCACTAACATTGATACAAAAGTACACCAGCAGCAGCTCCTGTACTGGTAAAACGATTATTTACAGTAGAAAAAGTCCCCTTAAAGCAATAGATATACAACATTTAAACGCGAAC
This sequence comes from Octopus bimaculoides, assembly GCF_001194135.2. Lineage (NCBI taxonomy): Eukaryota > Metazoa > Mollusca > Cephalopoda > Octopoda > Octopodidae > Octopus > Octopus bimaculoides. Next base: position 10,027,524 of record NC_068994.1, read on the forward strand.
AGAAAGGAATAATCGACAAATATTTATCAAATTATTATTAACCATATTACAATTATCAATGAGAGAGTCAATAAACCTAACTGTTTATACGATGCAAACTAACACAAGTCAAGTAAACATAACGCCTGACAGTTTTGAAAGAGTACGAATGAACCAAAATTGATCTTAATATAAATCAGTCTGACTGTTAACTAGACAAAATTTTAAGCATTTGACGAAATGAAGGAAAATGAGAATTGGGTGTGCAGAACTTGTGACTGTTATTGCGGTAAAATATTAATACAAATCCATACCTTACTTTGTAAAAATGTGATTAACATTTTAATACTTATTTTCCTATATTAAAGTAAAATGCTTTCATTTGGAGTAAGTTGGCTTATCAAGATTTTATGAATAACTTACCCCTCTGAAACTCCATTAAGATGTCTAATCCATGTATGTCTCTTAGGAGAATTTGTCGAACAGGTAGGGTTTGGGTTAAGGCAAGTAGATTTGTGTACTAAAAACACATGGAGACCTTGGATTATGAGAAAACTAAAAAGTGTGAATAAAAGAATATGTTCGCATTTCGTTTTAGAATGCGGAATCGATACTACATCCCTTTTGTAGCATGAATTATTTAGGTAAACTGCTAAAGGGGCAATATCACTTGACAAGAATATATTTTGAAACGAAAGAGTCAATAATGATAAATACGTCGATAGATATTTTAAGACTGAGATATCCCCCAATTGGAATTAAAATTATCGACATCCTGCTGAGGCGAGTAATAGGACATTTCTTTTTGCCTGTTCTTGTTTTTAAGTGACATCGATAATGATATTGTTTATCGATATACGTATCTCGATCTTAATTTTGTTGGACATTAATTTATGCAGCAATTTAAAATCAGTTGAAGGTTGGGATTATCACGTTTAGTACTCAAGTGAATGGAATCTGTGTTAGAGACTGACGAATGGTCTTTTGGAGGAAATATAGACTTACAAAAGAGGGAATATCCCTCAGATTGTCGTTTAGTTGTGTGGATAATGGATGTAAAAGAGTCAAAGGACGAGAAGCAATTAGAATCATTTGTTGAGCTTGTCAATTCCTGTATATGATTTATTGATCATTATTCAGGATGCATACAACCGCTTGAATCAACTGAAACGTGATGTTCCATTTTCATGAGATGCTCATGAGAGCATGTAAAACTGGTGTCAGTATGAAAGCCACTGCTCAAAATTTATGATACCACGACAGAAGTTACCTTGGCAACTAATGCAAGGAAAAGGCTACATTGGGAATACTTTCACAATATGGCTACCTTGTATTATGATAATCAAAACCATTAATCACAACCTAACAAAGACATTGAAATATTGAAAGGAAAACTTAAGAGATTTAATGATATACAAACGAGCAAAAGGCATTTCTGCTTGGCCAAAAACTGAAAATTGCCCTCATATTATATGCTGCAATAATATATTTTTATCATATTTGTGGTTTACGGAATGTAATACTTATAAGTGTTTTGTAATGAGCCTTACATTTGATTATGAAATATTTCATGGAAAGTACCTTAGTTTCCACATTAGCATGATTAATATATTAATTATGTTTAAATGCACGAGTGATATCTTGATAACTTTTATATTTAAATTGTTGAAATTATCATTAATGACAAAATTGTGAAAATCGAAAGTCGGATACTTCTAATGACAATATTATATCGTAACACTCAAAAAACATTCTTGTTAAAGTGTATTTTTACTCTGGAGAATAAGGATACATTAATTTTTTTCTGTCTGTCTCTTTATTTAATTTTGTGTAAATATTTCTTCAGATCTGCTACTACCTACCTACATAGACTTCTCAAAAGAAAAAGAGAGAGAGAGACAGAAAAAAGAAAAATGTCCCTTCTATTTGAAAACTATGAAAATATTAAAAAAAAAACAAAAAACACTTCATTTAATTTTTTCACAATTTAATTGTTTTTCATGCTTTAATCGATGTTGAAAAAGTCGCAAAGACTGAAACCAGTACTAAAATGTCCTTCATGATAAAATTATTTTAGCATTTTCTATCTTCTCCTATTTTCCTTATACATATCAAATCGTGTGTTACTGTTCAACCTTCTACATATATATATATATATATATATATATATGTGTGTGTGTGTGTGTGTGTGTGTGTGTGTGTGTGTGTGTATACGCATATACGTATATATATATATACATATACATATGTATACGCATGTGTGTGTCTGTGTTTGTGCGCATGTGTGTCTGTGTGTATATGAGTTTGTGTGTGCGCGTGTGCCTGTGTCTATATTTGTCTGTCTCCACCGCATGACAACTTGGTGTTGGTTTCCTTAACTCTATAAATTAGCAGTTCGACAAAGGGGGACGATGAATGTCTATCCAAACTCAAAATCTAAATACTAGTGTCAATCTTGTCAAATGAATCCCATCAAAGCAGCGCTTCATCATGGTCGTAGACTGATAACTGGAACAAGTAGCAAAGAAAAGATACGTCATAATGTCATGTTTGTGAGATAACTTTATATACATTGCACTTCATTTGCCTCATATTTTTAGGTGACTTCATATGATTCTCAGCAATAGGTTAAAATAGAGCGTTATTTACATTAACTGTCAGGTTAATATTTGTATGATCGACATTTTCTATAAAGCAAGTCTAAATTGATGTCAAAGAAGTTTACGCGTAACAAATTGATTCGTGCTATAGGGTAGAGAGGGAATGTGCGGCAAGGAAAAATATAGGGTAAGTTTCATTTGGCTACCACTTGGCATGGAAGCCATTCCATTTCAATTTACATCACGTAAGTGGGTAATGTCATTGGGAAAGCAAGAAACGCGATATAAAATCATAGCAGCGTATTATTGAATCTGAAAGCGTGTTCACATAGCGAAATCAAAATGAAATTATATTTT
>NC_068994.1:10031091-10033108 GCF_001194135.2 Octopus bimaculoides
TATATATATATATATATATATATATATATATATATATATATTTGTGTGTGTGTGTCAAAATAAGCAACAACGATATCCGAATTTGATATAGTACGATCGTTTCAAGCGACTCCATTTAATTAAGCAATGTGAACATTACATAAAATATAAAATGCAGAGCAATCCTCAGCTGCACAAAGTCGCATGAAACGATCGTACTGCATTAATTTTGGTATCTTTATTGCTTATTTTGACATTAATCATTTTTTTAAAAAACTTTATGGATAATACCATATTTAATTCTGTAGCCTAAACTTAAGCATCATATTCACCTGAATTTATATATATAAATATATATAAATGGTAATTATTACAGATACTGTTATAACTATGTATACTAATGTAATGGGAATGTTATTTCACTGACATACACTTTGCTTAACAACAAGATTATAAACAAACAGCGTAAGCTTACATGAAATAACGCAATAAAAAACGTCCTCCAAGTTTTACCGCATGTCAGAATGCTATAAACTATATAATTAATATAATTCAATATATTAATCAACCTAAATATATCTTTCCTATGAATACTTAATGAGGAAAAATGTTGTGCATATAATACCCTAATTAATTGGATAATACTCTCTGTGTGAACTATAATTATTGTGAATTAGAAATTATATCCTTACCTAGATGTTTTAGAATCGTAATTAATATAATATATGTATCACAAACAATGATCTGTGTGTATGCAAGTAATAGATTCACGGAGTAAATTAGGAACTTTTAAGGATCATGAAGATACATCTCATCAACAACGCTAAACAATATATATGTATATATATACAAAAAAATACAAAAACTAAATTAAAAGAAGAGAGAATGATTGAAAACAACGGGGTTGAATTAAGAACAAGAATTGTGAGTAAACAGTACACCACTTTAAGAAAGTGATACGTAACCGCCCAACAAGCACTAATTGATGTATATAAACATAGCTTATAACAGGAACAAAATAATATATTTATGAAAAGCACTTAAGTTAACAGTGTAATGTTTAAATTCCTTCACTGTCAAACTAATGATAAATGATCTCAGGCGAGACGAAAACGTAGAAATTAGAGCAGACGATAGATCGTCATTATCCTAGATTTGATCTAAAATGCGGTGCCTCTAAAGGAAGAATACGTATCATAGCGATATAATCTAGTTAATTACACTGCCTTTATGGGAATTTTATCCACTATATCATTTTCTTGCATTGTTCCGGACTGACAATGAATATTTGTTTTATTGTTTCCTCTGTTTGATCTCTCATAAGCAAGAACCCACGAAGTGTAGTAGATGTTTATTTCTTTTTCTGTTTTTTTTTTGTTTTCTTTTTTATTCCTGTGACGATTCGCAAGGCCCAAACCCTGAAGGAAGATTTTAATTTTGATTGGTTTAAAATGGTAAATGTCATTAAGTTAATAAATTAGACAGGCAAAAGGTAGTATATATGTATACTATTCTGTGCAGAAAAAAATTATGAAATCATATTATAGTTCGACTACGGACGACTGATACTAAAATTATATAAATGAATAAATAAATATAATCTGCTTATGGTAATATCATATTTTATGAGTTTTGTGACTTTTGCGATTATTAATATATTTTTTAATCAAACCTAGATGTTACCATCTGAGAACAATTGTGAGTTTGTGTGAACTGACGTTATTTTCTTCAAGTATGTCTTTTACTTACTTATGGCAGATGCATTCCATTTCATCATCGCCCATTATACGTGTGTTGCTCCTTAACAAACACGTATTTCTCACTGGCGAATTGTTACTCAGTTAAGATACTTAATTTTATCATTTCCATTTTCCCATATATATTGTCTGCTTATCTTTCCTTTGATTTAGACGTTGGATTAAAGCTGTGTTCGAGCACATACACAGAGACGCAAGCACACTCACTCACACAAACGCATCCATCCATCCGTGCGTGCGCGTGTGTATATATATATATATATATATATATATATATATAT
>NC_068994.1:10033813-10034463 GCF_001194135.2 Octopus bimaculoides
ATATATATATATATATAGATATATATGTATATGTATACAAATAAATGCATACATGTGTATATTTCGGTAAATATATCTGTGCGTGTGTGTGTGTGTTTTTGTGTGTTTGTGTCTGCGTCTATGAGTATATGTGTGTATGTGTATACATATATGCATGTGTCCGTGTTTGTACAGAGGACAGAGATGAATAACGAAACGATGTTGATACAAAAGACCATAATAGCTTCATGCTAAATGGACAAAGGAAACATCACATTCATCGACAATAAAAGATGAGAGAATAAAAAAAAAAAAATTCCCAGGAAAACTTCGCGGGCAGGAAATTCGGTTAATTATAAACCCCGTATATATAACAGATTCGTGTATGTATACTTATAGTCATACGCCTAGCCAACTAAACAAATGGCTACCATGCGAATATGTCTGTATTTGTGTGCGCGCAAGCGTGTATGTATATATATATATGTGTGGGTGTGTGTATTTACGTATGCATGTGTAAGTCTGTTAACTTATTGAGCAAGTGCTCGTAATTACAGAAAATATAGTAATTAAACTGACTAGATTGTTTCAGAAATAGGAATATCTACACAGATGCTCACACACGATATATATAATGTATATACATATTCATATATATATATATATATATA
>NC_068994.1:10035729-10036311 GCF_001194135.2 Octopus bimaculoides
TTATAATGATGATGATGATGATGCTGATGATGATGGTGATGATGATGGTGAGGATGATGAGGAGGATGACGATAATGACGACGACGATGATGATGATGATGATGATGATGATGATGATGATGATGGTGATGATGATGATGATGGTGATGATGATGATGATGATGGTGATAATGATGATCGTGATGATGATCGTGGTGGTGATGATGAAGATGATGATGATGATGAGCAGACGGTGTAGATGGGGGGAGAGTTATAAAATTGTAAAATAAAACTAAGCTCAATAAACAAACAAAAACTGCAAAATAGAGATGACAAACAATTGTAAGAGATTAAAAAAAAAAAATATAGCCTTCCCAGCAGCCCTCTGTCCCCTGTCTAGCTAAAATAAAAAGAAAAAAAAATTGATATTTATTTTGACGATGACAACAAAAATAGTTGATGACAAATTATAAAAGTATACGCTTACAAATTGAATTAAAACTTTGGAGAACTTTTATCCAATATTGTTTTTAATTTACACATAATTTTGTAATACACAGAAAACGTTGCTGTTTAAGAGAAAGAGAAATAGGAGAGAATGGG
>NC_068994.1:10037430-10038343 GCF_001194135.2 Octopus bimaculoides
TATATATATATATATATGTATGTATGTATATACTCACATATATACGTAGATAGATACACACATATATATGTATGTGTGTGTGTGTGAGTGCATCTTATGCGTGTATGTATGTGTGTATGTGTCTAAATGTGTGATGTATGTGTGCGTGCTGATGTGGTTGTATGAGTGTGTGCTTAGATGCGTGCGTTTTGGGAATTGTTGAAAAAATATTATTCTGAACAAAAATTACTATAATGTTAAACTGTGATAAATGAATTATAAGCAAATACCACATCCACATAGACACATATCAATGAACGTATACGTGCACGCACACACACACACACACACACACACACACACACACACACACACACACACACAATATATGTATATATATATATATGTACGTATGTATACTTGTGTATACGAGCATATATGTATATGTGTATGTATATATATGTATATATGTTTGAGAGTAGACATTAATATACCTCTCTCCCTCTCTATATATAAATATATGTGCGTGTGTGTGTGTGTGTGTGTGTGAGAATGGAGAAGATGATGAATGTACGAGCGTGCGGTATATCGTTTCAAAAGTTAAAGAATTTAGAGAAAAGTAATAGTTAAAAAAGTTTGTGTGAAATTTCCCATCAAAATAACTCAGAGAATATATATAGAAGAAACGTCACATTCGTCTTTCAGTTGATGTTTTAGGGTTTGTACTCCCAAGAAATCAAGAATTATGGCTGTCTTTTGCGGAACCGACCTTTTCGAACGTATCGTAATGTTTATTATTACAGACGCTATAAATTCTTAATCTACCTATATTCATTTTAAATCGATTAAAAGAGTATGAAGAAGAAAAAGAAAATGAAGAAGAAGAAGAAGAAGAAGAAGAAGAAGAAGAAGAAGAAGAAGAAGAAGAAGAAGA
>NC_068994.1:10038531-10044440 GCF_001194135.2 Octopus bimaculoides
AGAAGAAGAAGAAGAAGAAGAAGAAGAAGAAGAAGAAGAAGAAGAAGAAGAAGAAGAAGAAGAAGATCATAGTATTTACATGTTATTGTTTTAAAGTAAACTACTAATTTTATCGAACCTGTTGGCCGAATCGCTGGGCTATAGTCTCGTAAACAAACCAGCTGCGGTTTTCAATAGTTGAACGGGGACAAATGCAACACACATACACACACATACTCACAAACACACAAACATTCGACGGGCTTCCGCACATTTCCGTCTATTAATTCCCTTACATTGTATTGCTCGGCTCGAAGATGCAGTAGAAGAAGCTCTGGAGCAGTGGGACTAAACGACAGACCACGTGGTTGCAGAACGAGCTTTGTACTCACATAGCCAAACTGTACCAATGGCAAACGTATCTAAGAACATTAACATAGTTTGTGCATATTTGTTGCTTCTGCGTATCAGTCTCCAGACAGCCATGCTGTCTTTTTTCTAGATTTGAAACAATGTACATACTTCTTCGACAGGTGGTTTTGTATGTATTGTCTTTTAGTTCCATCCGCATACTTGCAGTCTTTTTGTGATGCATAATCGCCTTCGATATGCATTTCCTTGCATGTTCAGTGTATTTCTTCAATAACTACAACCAGACTTACATGATTTAGTGCATTTCTTCAATAACAACAATCAGACAGAGTGGTGTATTATTTTGGCAGTTTTAGTTATGATGAATGAGTTAGATGCACATATGATCTAACCAGCTGTAGCTAGTCTTTACGATGATGTATTTAAGAGTATGAGCACCCGTGTTTTCATGGCGTAGTAATTGAATACCTAGAGACAAGTGGTTCCTCCTTCATAAGATAATAACGTGAGATAATGGGAGCAAGGAGTGCCGTACGTTTTCTGAAATACGTCAAAAAACAATATAAGATAAAGAGTACAAATTGCAAACAAAATACACATCAGTGGGATTGGCAGCAGACATAATTCCAATAGCAATTCAAGTAATACACAGAAATACTGAAATATACATGAGAAAAGTTCCAGAATACTCGCACACCTATAGAACAGAGAAAATAATTTAGCTACTAGATGCTGCATATAAACCGCAGACAGAGTAATTTCAATATATTAAAACGGAGAGAATCATCGTTCACAATAAAGCTCTACATAGTTTTCCGATGATAGCATGCAATTACTATAAATCTACCGAAATAATAAAGTTAGTGATAAGAAGAAAGTTTACTGATTTAGGCACAAAGCCAGCAATATCTGTAGAAATGAATAATCAATGATATCCATCCAGATATTAAACTGATACTATAAATAGTGAAGCTTTGTGGGATAGAAGACAGACAGAAGTCTAGTAGGAATTAGACTTAGGTTGAAAGGATCGAGAAGAAATATAAAACAATATTGTTACAAACGTTCTGGTATTTGTGCTCAATATATACGCATATATAGAAGACAATGCAGGGGCTGGCAGCAAACTTTGGAGTCGAGAGCTAACACCTGACCCGAACTGGACGTGATATATGTATGGAAGATACTAGAGGAGCTGGCACCAAACTTTGAGATCGAGAGCTATACGCGACCCTGAGCTGGACGTCACTGCACTGTTCCATAGGTCCCAGCTACCTCGTCTAGAGTGAGGAACATGTATCACAATAGCTTGGTATTCAAGGGCCCGCAATTATTTAACGCCTTGTCAAATCCTCTGAGGGGTCTTCATGGAGTGGGGGTAGATGCTTTCAAGAAACAAATTGATTTCCTGCAATGCAAGGTCCCGGACGAACCAATAACAACGTATGAAACTCAAAAGGGAGCAGCCGCGTTCAATTCCCTCGTCCTTCACTAAAAGCCAATCACATAAGATTGGTAATTGAAAAGGTGATTACACTGGCGGTGCTCTAGTATGGCCACAGCCTTGGGGTTGAAACGTATGATATAATAAAAGAATACAAATAATATATACGTATATATATGCATGTGTGTGGTGGGGTGCAAAATAAAAATTGCACATATGAAATCGAAGCAAATGTAGTAATCTCACTTCACCAATTTTAACACCATTGTTCATTCTGGAAGCACCATACGTTAACATCTGAGCGGACGCAGGAAATAATAAATCATCATTTGTCCAAATCGCTTAGGGGCTACATATAACTAATTAATTAATCAATGCTATCGATTTATACGTTATTTATATGTTACTTTTGTAGTAAAACCAGATAGGTGCAATATAACGCTGTGCCGGATTCATTGATTTATTGAGATGAAAATTGTTAAGTTTAAACGTATGATTGCATATAAATATGGGCGTGTGTGTGGGTGAGTGTGTGTCTGTCTGTGTGTGCGTGTGCGCGCACGCATAAACACACACACACACACACACATATATATGTATATATATATATATATATATATATATATATATATATATATATATACATATATAACCCACATTCATATTTGAAATATTTCTACTTCATTTGAAACCTAAGTGATAAATTATACACAAACATATGTGTACACACACATGTACATTCATCTATACACATATATGTATAAATATGTATATATATATATATGCATATATATACCCATGGCGGCGGGCAACTCTGTATACGATTCTGATGATTGCGGTTACATTACAAATCAGGCTGAAGAGGAATAGACAAATGGTAAGAATTTGTTAAATCCGAAACCGGTTCCTGTTTAAGAATGCTTTTTTAGGTGATTTTAAATATCTTGCCCGCTCACGTTTTGGTATGCTGCTATATTTCATGTTGAGAACAATTTAGGTCTTAATAGACACAAGATGTGATCTATTTCTAGCACATTAATTGTCCACGTTAGTGGTCGACGTTATTTTTTTTTAATGTACCTTAATCCCCTGAGATTGCAGATAATATTTCTGAATCTCTTTGATTCTTTAGATGTGCTGGCCTCCTGATAATTAGTAGATATTAATTAATATATGATTAATTACCAGATTTTGTAATTATATATATATGTATATATATGTTTGTATATATATATGTGTGCGTGTAAATATAAGTATGTAAATAGAGAGACAAGGCCTGGAGTTTCTGGGGAGGGACATAGTCGATTACATCGACCCTCAGCTTTTGACTGGTACTTGATTTATCGACCTCAAAAGGATGGAAGGGAAATTCGACCTCGGCGGATTTTGAACTCAGAACGGAGCAACGGGCGAAGTACTGCTAGGCATTTAGTCCAGAGTGCTAACGGTTTTGCCAGACCACCTTGTGTGTGTGTTTGTGTGTGTGTGTGTGTGTGTGTGTGTGTGTGTGTGTGTACGTATATATGTTCATATAAGTACCTGTGTATATATGTACGTATATATAATGTTTTTACAACATGTATACATATATGTATGTATACACACACACACACACACACGTTTTGCACTTGTTACTGCATTTGTCAATGCAAAACACACAAACTGGAATCTTTTTTTGTATGTAGACTAGAAATTATAATATGTCACGGAGATATTCCTTTCTCTTAGACTTTAAATAATTCAAACTTAAAAACTAAGTTCTCTTCTTTTGTATGTTAGAATGATTCTGTACTTGAAACACATAGTTAATATCTAAAAGTTCAAATATTCCAGTTGAATCAACATCTCTAACGAACTACACGTGGAAACGTGTCAAAATTCTATTCAGTTATTTTTATACCACTTATTTCACCAAATATCAAATTGCATGCTTTCCACCTATTAAATGTTTTATATATCTTTGTGTTTAGTGCTCGGGATATATTTCTTATTCGTACTTTCGTTATCAAATGTTAAAATAGACGCCTTTTTAAATGTTATTAACAGACGCTCAAAATACTACGTTAATTTTTTCAGATTTTAATTTTCACCTTACATTTGTTAACGTAAAGAAACTATTTCAACGAATGTTAAAAACTTATAATTTCGTAATTTATTTTAGTCGTTATATAAGTTTCCCAATACTTCATTTCGGTAAATGTCGAGAAATTTCATCACAGTTAAGCTTGTACTATTGTTCTTATCGAATTCTTTGTTTCAACTTTTTACGTTAGTTTAATGTGATGTACCATTTACGTTCAACATTTATTCTTTCACACTTTGCCTTTTTAATATCATTCTAATTTTAGTTCGTTTAATATTTTAAGGATGTGTACACATGTTTTATGTATTGGCTATTCAATCTTTTGTGAAAACTATTTTATGTCTGAGCATGTCAATCTAGCTGCAAATCGAAAATGTGAAAAGTTAATATTTCTAAAATAATTTTTATGCAATTTTAAAGTGGAATGGCAATCGAAATCGCTTAATGACGGCTTACCGCTCTCGGCACAATTACAGGAAATCGTTAATTGACGTTTGTAGTACTTAAAATGTTAAAATGTCATATTTATGATGTAACTATGCGTTTTCTTTCTTCTTACTCAACAAATAATGAAGTAATTAAAGATAAATATGAGTTTCTGCTAATCAAAAGTTCTTACTTGGAATATCAACTGCCTGCATCAATAAAAAATATATGGCAGAGTGAAGAGCAGCAAAGAAATACATATGAATGAGGAATAAGGCTTTAGCAAATAATCTCTCTGTTCAACAAAATAATATTCTAAGAATTTTTGTTTACTTATATTTGTTGTACCAGTGTACCAATGTGTCAGACGCTTCCAAACTGGCCGACAAAATGTCGATATAGTCGAATGTTCTGGGAGACCCGCAACGAGCAGAACTGAAAAAAGAAAACAATCGCAGAAGTGCATGCAGCTGTCAGAGGAAATCGTCGAATCACCATCCATGAGGTATCAGAGGATGAGTTACGTTTCAGTTCAGTCCATCATCACTGAGGATTTAGGTATGAGACGCGCGTCTGCCAGGTTTGTGCCAAAACTCCTTTCAGCTGACCATAAGGACACTCGGACTTCAGTAGCATCGCATCTTCTTGATTGTGTCGAGAACGATAAAACCTTTTTGAAAACTTTGCCTTTGAGTAAGTATCACTAAGCTTTTGGCAAAATTTGATGCAGATTCTCTGCTCAACTTTCTCTACTCTGTGGTGGTCAATGCGACTATCACACGCTACACACCTTCCTTCCAAGCACTGCTGTAAACAACGGACCTGAGCTACTATGTTAAACCTTAGTGCGCATGCACAACAGAGTACAAGGTCAATATGTGCCAAGCGGTTTTACTGTCTGTGGTTCAAATACGTTAGTATAGCAACAGTGCGGATAGTTATTGATCAGACCAAGTATATACTGCGGGTTTCTTGCAATTCCTGTCTCCGATCTTGATTTACGAGGTAACGGTCGACCAGAAGCATTATTAGAATACAGATGCCGAATAACCCACGCACCTGTACAGACCGTCTGTACCTGAAACTACATAACAAATTTCATAACCACACGGCGATATCTGCTATTCACCATTTAATCAATCTTAGCTTACAGACTCTTAGATAAGTATCCTTCTTTCTATTTGCTTTTGTGAAAAAGTTTGTCGACACTTTCCTTATTGATGTCTGAGTGACGACGATCATCTATTTTCCTTTTAGCTTTTCATGTAACTTTTCAATAAAAGACGGTGTGCAAGTGAAAATCTGTGAAGGTATTTCTTTCAGCTTATATGACAAACAAAATACCCAATCAACTACCAATCGGCCCCCTTCAGAGTTTTATTACTTTGCCAAAGGAGATTACTATTATTATCTTTTTCTTTCCAGTTATCTGCTTTTGATAACAATTCATATTACTGCCTCCTGGCTGATGTTCATATATTGTTTATATATATATATACATACATACATACATACATACATACATACATACATATGTTATTGATCTTGCACCAAGCAATCAGTTTATATATAACGTATATATGTGTGTGTATATATATATATATA
>NC_068994.1:10045171-10047871 GCF_001194135.2 Octopus bimaculoides
TATATATATATACATATATATGTATGTATATATAAATGTGTGTGTGCGTGTGTTAGTATGTATGTGTATTTGTTACATATTCATTATATCCTGCTTAAAGTAATATGTTATAATAAACGGTAGCAAAAATGTTAGCGGAGTGACCAGACATAATTGCCATCAGCATTAGCGATATTACGTTCATCATCTTCATCACCTGTATTATTAAGTTTATCATCACCATCATCATCATCATCATCTTCATCATCATCACCATCATCATCACTATTATCATCATCGTCAATTTCTTATCTGTTTTTGATGTTGGTTTTTGCTGGAGAAGGCAACAATAATAGAAGCGATAAATAAAAGTTACAACATTGATTCTGATGACGTAGAGAACAATGATGATGATAATGATGATGACGATGATGATGATGATGATGATGATGATGATGATGATCATCATCATCATCATCATCATCATCATCATCATCATCATCATCATGATCGTCAGGATTCACTTCATGGGTACAGCTATGAGTATAATGAAAATCAAAGAGTTGATACCTGTATTAGATGAGAAGCCGGTTACAACTGGTTCTCAAAAATCGTGTAATAAACAATATTATTTCCAATAGTTAGTTATCTTGCTTTTATCACATTTTTGATTTTATTTCACTATCTACACATGATTTTGTTCTTTATACATTCACTCACACACAAACATACACACCCACACACGCGTATGTATATATGTGTCGAAATGTTTGCCTGTATTGTTTTTTATGTTATTTGATTTTAGGCATCGTAAATTAAATTTCTCTGGAAGTAAGAGAGACTTTAACATGTACATTAGATTTCCTGTTCTCTGTAAAGATTTGAAATTGCTACTTCAAGGATTGAACATGAATATATCTAATGGAACGGGCACACACGTTTCAGCACATTCATATATCTACATACATATATACATACGTATATATATATATATATATATATATATATATATATATATATATATATATATATATATATATATATATATATATATGTACATTTATATATATATATATATATATATATACATGTATATGTATGTATATACACTTATATATATGTGCATTTGTTTGAATAAAATATAATCATTCGATGACCAGATTCACGTTGTTCTCTTATGATAAGAAGCGTCTACGTCTACAATCGGAATTTAATAGTTCTGAGTGTTTGAAAAGAAAATACTTGAAAATTCAAAATACTTCGGACTCGAAACAAACTATCTTAGTTTGGGGATATTGAATGATTTAATGTTTTGATAAGAAAAGATTGTCATCTACTTCGCCGCATTGCGGTCTTAAATTTTCTGGCATATAAAACGTATCAAATATCTACTGTAAATATATAAGATTATATATATATATATATATATATATATATGCATACATAAGAAATATGATGGCTTTAGTTCATTGGTGAGTTTGGTACACAGAGGAAGTGATGTAACTGGTCAAACATTATGTTACAAATCCACCATTTTCTTTTTTCTTCTTAGAGAAATTTATGTGAACACATCCAGGCAACCCCAACAGATGTTTAAAAATGTTATAAATCAAATTCACTAATAGCTAATTTGAAAAAATTCCTGAAATAATATGAAAATTTTAATAAATATTAGGTTTCCTTAATAAAGCACACAACTTCTATAAGAGAAACGCATTTCTATTTGCTGCAAGTATAAAACTAAAAATATAATGTATTCACTGAACCCTAGATATTGAACATTATTTTTGCATAAGTAAGGATTTAGTGGCATTTTGGGTATGTTTTACGGTTTTCGGTAACGATCTGTAAAACAAAATGCTTCTCAGTTTCATCTTTTGTGAGAATGTTATTGTAACTCTGAATGAGTTTGATGCCTCTTTCTGCAGCATCATTTGCAACAACTGTCTTCTCAAGTGTTTCAAGTCCACTTTTGTAACTAGGATCATCCTTCCATGTTGAAGGGTCTTTGTTGAAAGATGAATAGAGCCACAGTTTCGGGAGCTAAGTACCAGAGGTGAATGGAAAATCTTCTCGCAGCAGCTTTGCTGATTCATGGATCAATATTCTGATAATTTATCACTTGACACATGAATAAGAAATCATGATGAATTGCTTTAATTACTTCAGATCACAGAAACCAGAGTCGAACATACACTTGAGCAACAAAAATACATATTCTTCTACAAGAGTACCTCTCCCCAGGAGATAACTGAAATTGATCTTGAAACGGGTATATCCTGGATGCGTAAATTAATTTTGACATCTACATAGCATGACTTTACAACTCCTGGTGTACGAAACGATATCCCCTCCTTCGGAATGCCGCCAAGAAAAATCATCGTTAACTCCAACAGTTCTCGGCAATCATTTCGCGTAGAAAAATGGTGTTCAAGAAATCCAAGAATGATAGAGCGGACTTCATCAGGCATTTCATTGCTACTAGGTACGTAAACTTCCTTGTTGAGTTTCGTCCAGGTGTCTCTAAATCGTTTGGAAAACGCCGTGTCTGAACCAGATGTTGCATCCATCAGTGGGTCAAAACAGGGCCTAAAAACTAACTAAAAAATGAACAAGTTTTTAATTCAAGAGAAAATTATATTACAGGTACAAAAATTTTATCTGAAAACTTGACTCACACCACACAAGCCAAGAGAATATCAATATTAGCAAGAAGTAAAT
>NC_068994.1:10048175-10051042 GCF_001194135.2 Octopus bimaculoides
AAGTACCAGTTGCGTACTGGAGTCGATCTAATCGACTGGCCTCCTACCAAAAAATGTTGGGCCTAGTACCTAGAGTTGAAAAGATAAGTACCAGCCGCGTACGTTTAAACACAAATTATTTATAAGAACACTACTATGGAAAGTCGAACGTTAGATGTTATTGACGCAAGATTTTTTGAATGATATTTGTAAATGCCCTAAACGGCTCAGCGAATATCTCAAATAGCTAAAATGGGTTGAAACAGACAGAATATGTGATAGAGTAAATGCAAAAATATTTCGGTTTTTTTTATTTTTTAGTTATTATATCTAAATGATATATGGCTATTATTTGTTGCTGAAACGTTGATAACTTCTCTGACTTGAAATTCTCGGGTATTGATTAAGGTATACAGCTTTACAGCTAATATATATGTAAATTATATACGAAGATTTCAATATATCTGTAAGGCAGAACGTACGACAATCATTGTTATATGTCTTCTTGAATTTGCCTTCTCTCATTCCTATATACCGTTTTATTAATATATTGGTCATAGTTCAAGTAAAGGTATCTTCCACTGTATATAGTGCTCTATATACATTGTAATACATGTTTGGTGAGAATATAGCAACGTGATTACTATTTTACAAGGAGCCATCCTGTGGCTTGTCTGGTTTTATGTTAGGAGACATTTAAAGATCAACAAGTTTGTGGCGTGTCAATTGAATATTCTTGATCCCTGATTTATGGTACGAGTATGTGCTAGTGTGTGTGTGTGTGAGTGTGTGTGTGTGTGTCGGTGTAAGAAAAGAGTATCGTGTGTGTATGTATGTATATGCGTATACGTATATTCCAATGTAAGTTTCTATGCTTCTGTATATGCGACATTTCGTTTGGTTTTTATAGTTTTGACTTGGTCTCCTTGTGCAAAGGATATATTTATATAAGAGAATTCTTCAAACAAATTAGGAGAAACTTATACGTGAATTCTGTTACAATATCTATTATGTTATCATCTTACTAAAATCATCGATACTTATTTTATTAAAATAGTTTGACAGTACACTTTGAAATAGTCATCAATTTCCCAATATATCTTCAATGTATATTGGCGTTAATTTCAATATTCGAAGGTATCTTTCATTGGGCATAGCGCCAAAAATCTGCCAAGAAAGCTATATTTGATTGAATTCTAGCAATTATATCTGATTTCAACAAAAAAGACAGAAAAAAAACTAGTAAAGCGATGATTTATTTCATTCTAAATATACTTTCATATTTAGAAAGAATTAATTAGCTCAGTGATGGGAAAGACAAAAGCAATCTTTGTATATAAATTTATGATTATATATCTGTGTATATGTACATATGTATATATGTATGTGTGCATACACAAACGCGCGGAGGAGAGAGAAAGAGAGAGCATACATATAAAAGTGATGATGAAGAGGAAAATTTGGAGCGTTGTGTTGATTACGATGATAGTAAAGGATTTCTCATAGACAATGATATATGAGCGCTCAGCGATAAAACAGAATTTACTTTAAATGAAGTTTCTGGAGCAAATTCAACAATAAATTTCTAACTGATAATTTGACCGGCTGCAAAATTTCACAGGTGCCAGAGACAAAAGATGTCTTCTGGTTATGTATAAATACATAACCAGAATATTACGTTTCTGATCTCCCATACTATCGGATCATATATGAGTTTCTTTTAGCTGAAGATTGTCTAATAATAGTTTCTCATTTACTCAAACGTTAGCAGTTTGGAGGTAAGGATGTTAGGCGGATAAACTGAGATTGGTTGTTGAATAATACTTCAGTCTGTCGACCTTGTAGAAGAGATAAAAGACAGTGTTGATCGAGGAGAGATTTCTTCTCACAATGTAAATGATCTGGCACAAATACTGCAAACCATTTCTGCAGATACTGTAACCCTTTTGTCCGCTCGTTCTCTTTAAGTTTGTCTAAAATATATTTTGTACTATAGGCACCAGGCATGGAGTTCTGGCACAGAGGTTGACTTGATTATATCAAGCCAAGCGCTCACCTGGTACTTATATATACATAACGTATTTTAACGTGTATAAGGTAGCCCATAATTTGGTGGGCTTAAAATTTAGAAAATAGGTTTTGTAAGGGATTATAATACTACTGATGTATAAGAAACTCCTATATATTCTTAACCTAATTTTTGACAAAGAAGGGTTCCTTATATGCGTTAAACTAGGGTAATTTGGGTGTTACTCTTTTGTATCAGGGATTCGGATTTCCTTTCGACATCTAATGGCAAGTTTTATACAACAAACGGTCTGAAATAACAACGGGTCCCATAAATTAAAACGTATCTGGACCGTTTCATATCTCTTCTGTAGAAACTAGAAACACACTAAATAAAAACAATCGTTTCTGAATGCCATTCTATTCTGGTTTATAACAGACAAAGAGATTCCTGTTTCAGCCATTGTTCTTCCTATTTATTATCTGTACATTAATCCTTTCTGCCCGTTCAATTCTGAAACACTTTGCTGTGCTTGTAGATAGATTTTATTGTTAGTACAAGCAGACAGTGCGCAGAGTTTCCCTACTCGTTATGTGCTGACAGATGTGCCGTTCTGTGATTGGTAAGTCTTTTGCTGATCAATGCTGTTTGACTAACACATGGAAAAATAATGTACGAATGTGTATTTCAAAGAAAATACGTTCGTACATGCATATACACATAAATACATATATAAACATACACACTAAAATATATCTATATACTTGCATTGCATACCTACCTACATACACGCATATGTGTACGCACGTAAATACAAACATGTAGACGTTAATATATACATACATACATATACATGCATACATATATATATATATATATA
>NC_068994.1:10051874-10054821 GCF_001194135.2 Octopus bimaculoides
ATATATATATATATATATATATATATATATACGTATACATTCATATATATACATATGCACCTGTATCTATCGATGTGTGTTGTTTATAGGTTTATAATATACACATATATTTCTATATATCTTCTATATATGAGTGTGTGTGTGTCCGTGTGTATGTTTGTGTGCGTGTGTCGTGTCCTTTTCCCTGTCTGTCAATCAGTAATCAGTATATTTCCGTATATATTCATTTTTCACACAACTTTATATGTTTTATCATATTAATATATTTAAGCTTGATATTATTTTTGGGTCTCCTTCCTCTCTTCTTGCTTTATATATTCAATCAAACCAATGTCCATGTTTACATTAAATAAATACATTTCAACAATGCATTCTTTGAACAATCCTATCTTAATCATAGATTAATTTATTCATATATATTGCTAGATTAAATGAAAACCAAACATCAAAACTCAATCAATGACAAAAAAAAAAGAATAAAAAACAGTTGTTTACAAAATTAGTTTTATTTAGAATTTGGATACAGAAGTAATTGCCAACGTTATATGATTAATTGATAATAACTAATAAATAATATTCCGTTGACTCTACCCATTACTGCTATAACCCAGTTTAAGTGGCTTTATATAGGTACCCTGTACTGGTTGGGGACCAGTCAGGTCCCTTGGAGATATGTTGTAGTGAAGTGAAATCAACCAGGGTTTTCATTGCCTACGAGACTCTCTCCACCAAAATTCGGCTGTCCAATTTTGTATTATTGACAAAGCTGGATCGTAATCCTCTTATGTAGCAAACATAGGATATCTGCATGGATATCCTTTTTCAACGGGTTCTTGATAACATTGCTATGCCAAATCAGATTTTGTCCATTTTCAAAAGAATTTGCTACTAGTTATTTACAAGTCTCGATGAACAGTTAGATAAGAGTTTAACTCAAGAGAAACAATACACTTATTTAGAAATGTAATTAATTCAGGTAAGATTTCACGGCTCTAGCATCACTCCTTAATAGTTAGCCTATAAATATTTATGCCCTTCCTCGTAATTATAAAAAAAACATTTAGAAAATGGCGCCTATTTGAAACTCGTTACCTCGTTGGAGTTCTTGTTTTAGACCTGCGAAGGGATGCTATAATTCTAGATGCAGACATACCGAGTTTAACAGGAAAGAAACAATACAATTATTAATAGGGACAGTTGAAATTAATGCATGCAGCATTTTACAACTCTAGCATCAATCCTTCAATGTCAGCCTATAAACTTTTCAGCCTGTCCTCAGAATTACGAGAAAAAGGTGTACGAGATCATACCCATTTGAAATACGTTACAGTGTGGGAGTTCTTATTTTTTACTTATGAACACATGCTATGTATGTATGTATGTTTATAAGTGTGCGTTTGTGCGTGCTTGTGGATAGACTTGAACTCGTGTAGTTTGTGGGAAGTATATTTGACTGCAGGCAGATATACTTTAAAACACACACGCAAAACCTTGTGGAATGCAGTTGTTCATATTTCCATTCCATCAGGTTTCACGTGGGGTTAGACAACGATAATAACGCGAGATAAATAAGATGAAGGGTGAGACACCGCATGGGAAGATGAGAACGATAGATATAGAACGGATGATTGGAAGAAAACGATACCAAAAAAAAATTGAAACTCCGGGAACCCAAGTGAAGAAATGGAGAAATGGGGAAAAACGCAGAGAGAGAGAGAGAGAGAGAAAGATAATGACGAAGAGAAATAAAAATAAGAGGAGGAAATATAAAATATGTGAATTTAACATTAAGGTTAAATGCCATGAGACAGACGAGAATGTGGAAAAATATGACAATAAAGAATTGAAATTAAAAAGAAGAACGTGATTCTAAGAATAAGAGAGAGAAAGTATGCGTGTGTTTTGTGTAGATAGGCGTTTGTGATATTGTGTGTGTTTAAGTTAGAAAGCCATCAAATAAGAATTTAATTTAAGAGAGAGAAACTGACAGAGAGAGAGAGAGAGGATTAGCTAAATAGATTTAGAGAGCGATCAGTCAAGCGTAAGAAAATCAAAAATAACAAAGATAAAAGAGAAAAAATATCTTCTTGAAAAAAAAACTACGAAATACAATGGCAGCATAAATTGATATAGGAAAGACACAAGAGAATTAAAAGAACAAGAAGTCACCGAGAATAAGATATGAGAAAATAAGATGCAGAGAGAGCAAAAGAGCGAAAAGAAAGAATTGAGATCAGCAATATAAAAGCGACAGAGGTGGATGATGACGGAAGTTATGCGAAAATGGCAAGGAATGGAGGAATAATGAATAAATGGATAAAAGTAAAAAATAAAAATGAATCAATAAAATGTAGATGAAGACAATGAAAAATAAATTTAATAGACAATAAAGAGAAGCAAAGGTCGTAAAAAGACGGCAGCGCAAAAAACATAATGACAAAAATAATAATAATAAAAATTTTTAGATTACAGGTACAACAAAAATAAAAGGCGCAAAATGTCGAGTTAAAATAAAAATAAGAGTAAGGAGAAAAACAAATAATAAGATTTCTTATAACAAAAAAATAATAAAATAATAACTAGAGCAATGAAATATATTAAATGAAATTGAAACTAGCAGAGTGAAAGATGGGACATAGAAGTTGGAAGACCGACCAGGTTAAAATGGTGGCCGTTATATTGGACTCAAAACTGCAATCAATATATAAAAGCAATTAAGTTTTCGGAAACAAAAAAGAAAAGGCTTAACGCTCCAGTGAGGAGACAGACACTGCAATTTAGACATCCGAAATAAAAAAAAACATAAATAAATAAATGAAAGATTGTTACTGTTCATTGGATGAGCGAATTCGTTATTGTTGTTGTAATAGCATATTTTTTGTGGAGTATATGTTTCTATAATTAGATATATATATATATATATACACATACATATAAATGTATGCAT
>NC_068994.1:10055391-10056286 GCF_001194135.2 Octopus bimaculoides
TATATATATATATATATAATGGTTTATATATAGCACAAGGTGGTGCTGTTGAGCTAGTCATGGCTTGTACTGATAATGGCCGAAACCAATGTGCGTTACCTAAGTTTTTATATGTGTATGTATGTATGTATGTATGTATGTATGTATTACAACGTCTTGAAGTAAACGTATGCTTACCTACATATTAAGACTGGCTGATGCACACCAATGCACTCATTCATACATACTCCACCATAAATTATACATTTGTCTCCATTTTTCTTTTGTTTTTTTTTCTTTTTTGAGTCTCAGTATATAAGGTATAATTGGAATTCGTTATTCCAAGATGCAATAATAACAATTATTAAAAAAAAAGAAGAATTGAAATCCATCAATGTCTTATTATTTATACCTTGTCTGCCCTTTAAATTTATCATTCTCATCTTCGTGGTTGTCATCGTCCGTATACCATCGACCTCATCGTCGTCGTTGTCATCGATATAATTAACATCGTCATCACGGCCCTTGCCGTCGCCGGTGACGTCGTTTTCCTTGTTCATGTCGTCGATGTTATCGCCTTCTTCTTCTTCTTCTTCTTCTTCTTCTTCTTCTTCTTCAATATCATGGCCACAGTTACCGTTGTCATGATAGTCGTCATCGTAACCATCATCATCATCATCATGGTCACGATTATCACCATCATCAGCATCAGCATCATCGTCCACATCATCGTCATCAACGGCATCATCATCATCATCACCATAATTAAAAACATGAACGTCTATACTCCCTTCATTGACATCATCATCATCACCATCATCGTCATAGTCACCATCATCATCATCATTTTCGTCGTCATAGGAACGGCTATAATACATCTATCCTTGCCATCATCACCATCATCATTATCTTCATC
>NC_068994.1:10057040-10057567 GCF_001194135.2 Octopus bimaculoides
AGTAGTAGTAGTAGTAGTAGTAGTAGTAGTAGTAGTAGTAGTAGTAGTAGTAGTAGTAGTAGTGAAAGGGGAAGAGTGGTGAGAGAAGGAGAAGGAAGAACAGAAGGACAGCCTATAGAAAGAATCGGTGAAAGAATAAACATACAACCACGTATCCACACATAGAAGATATTTGTACTAAAACGATATTTGTATAGAATTTAAATACTTTGTAACGTCGAACTAAAGAAGAAAATTACATAAATGTTGTTATTTCTACTAGAGGCCCAAGGCTTGAAATTTGGGTTAGTAGGTAAGTCAATTACATCGACCCCAGTATGTAACTGGTACTTATTTAATCGATCCCGATTATTTAATCGATTCATATACACGACTTCATATTTACTAAACGAATAATTACGAACTTGATGTGGATAAGTATACATACAAATATATGTTTATGCCTGTAGTTGAGTATTTGTGTGTGTATGTGTGTGTATCTGTATGTGTGTGTGTACATATATATATATATATATATATATATATAT
>NC_068994.1:10057577-10057768 GCF_001194135.2 Octopus bimaculoides
ATATATATATATATATATATAATTGATTCATGAAGTAACTATTGATTTATGCTTCTAAACCAATGTATTGTGATGATACTGACAGAAACCCGCCGAAACGATCGGAACCTAACACAAAGCTATGTAATATTTTCATTGCTACAGACTGATGGCTATTATATATATATATATATATATATATATATATATAT
>NC_068994.1:10057813-10058328 GCF_001194135.2 Octopus bimaculoides
GAGAGAGAGAGAGAGAGAGAGAGAGAGAGAGAGAGAGAGAGAAATGCGTTGATGTGCATGTATGTATATATATATATGTGTGTGTGTGTGTTTGTGACCTTGTGTTTTTGTGCGTGTGGGTGTATAAGCGTACGTGCGCGCGCGTGTCGCCCTCAGGCAAATTGAAAATTTGCTTTGCTATTTATGCTGTGAAGCCATTATGGTTTTTCTATTAAGTCTCCGTTTTAAGAAGAGAAAAAAAAATTGTATGTTGTAGGTAAAAATGGAATAAATCGTATTCCCTCAATATTTTACAAATCCAGGTCTTTAGAATTTTTTTATTTCCTAGGAGGCTTTCAATTTTTTCTCCTTCTCTCTCTCTCTCTCTATCTCCCTCTCACGACTCACCCTCACACATACGAATGCACGCGCGAACACACACAGACCTCACACACACACACATATACATACACATTCAAAATATATATATATATAAATATATATATATCAATATATATATATTTATATATATATAT
>NC_068994.1:10058760-10059738 GCF_001194135.2 Octopus bimaculoides
TATGTGTGTGTATGTATATATATATAATGTTTCTCTTTCTTTAATTCGGTTGGACAAAATTGGACTTTTTCAAATTTACTACTTCATGCTTTATGAATATAAAAAAATATGTACGTGTGAGTGTGTGCATGTGTGTCTATGTGTGTGCGCGTGTGTCTCTGTGTATGTGTCTGTGTGTGGATTTGCGTCTGTGTTTGTCTCCCCATACACCACTTGACAACTTTCGTTTTTATGTACATGTCCCCTTAAACGAGCTTTTGAGCAAAAAGAGATCGATAGAATGAGTACAAGGCTTTGAAAAAAATATATCCTGGGGTCGATTTGTTCGACAAAAAATCCCTCATGCCGGTGCCCCAGCATGGCCGCAGTCAAATGCCTGTAACAAGTGAAAGAAAGGCCTGTAACAAGTAAAACATACACTTTATGCATCGGTGTGTGCGTTTTTTGTATGTACATACGTATGTGCATATATGTATACATGTACATACATATACATCCATACATCTACATGTATATATATTCCCTTTTACTTGTTTCAGTCATTTGACTGCGGCCATGCTGGGGCACCGCCTTTAGTCGAGCAAATCGACCTCAGGACTTAATCTTCGGAAGCCTAGTACTTATTCTATCGATTTCTTTTGCCGAACCGCTATGTTACGGGAACGCAAACACATCAGCATCGGCTGTCAAGCGATGTTGGGGGGACAGACACAGAGAAACGAACATATACACACACATACACACATGTATATATATATACATATATACGACGGGCTTCTTTCAGTTTCCGTCTACCAAATCAACACACAAGGCTTTGGTCGGCACGAGGCTATAGTAGAAGACACTTGCCCAACGTGCCACGCAGTGGGAATGAACCGGGAACCATGTGGTTGGTAAGCAAGCTACTTACAACACAGCCACTCCTGCGCCTACTAAATATATATATATGTGTGTGTGTGTGTGTGTGTGTGTGTGTGT
>NC_068994.1:10060708-10061462 GCF_001194135.2 Octopus bimaculoides
TATATATATATGTATGTATGTATGTATTTATGTATATATATATATATATATATAGGGTAAGAAAACATTTTAGAAATGTTTATTACCAGTGGCCTAGTGTGTAGAAAACTTAGTCATTAGTCTATATATTATTCATATAAATACAGTGTACATTTAAACACATAAAAGGTAGCTGGCACGCTATAAGAAATAGCTATTAGTGATAAATTTCGAAAGGAATGAAACCTAAAATCATTTACCATCTATCTCCTCGACTATGGTTTCTGACTGTATATTAGCAAATAAAATTATTTGCTAGGTGGAGTATGCATCAACAGGTACGCCAAGATTAAACATATAAATACGAGGCAATCCAGCATGTGCCCGTGCTTATATATTATAATTTTACTCCGAGAATAAAAGGCACATTCAGCGATGATAACCATAAAAAAAAAATTTTTTAATGTGACTAGGTTTATATTAACTTCCTTTATCAGTAGGGCTAGCATAGTAGATTCTCACTAATTTAGGTCCTTTGAACACTTCACCAGTGAAAAACCATTCAGAGGTAAGGATGAAGTCGAAACAACATTCAAAATATATTTACCTACAAAAGAAAACTGTTGGCGATTGGGGGGGTGGGGGTGAAAATGTTACTTCTAATGACGGGGACTATATTTTGAATGAGAAAACATGTTAGCGATATGTCGTATGTGGATTTGAACTCATGACATAAATGACATGAAAAGTGACATTACTTCCCTGTAGACTTCAT
>NC_068994.1:10061956-10062611 GCF_001194135.2 Octopus bimaculoides
ATATATATATATGTATGTATATAGTCAATGTTATTACGATAATAATATTTTTATTCTTTATCCAATCAAATTCACATGTTCGCATTACTGACAATTTGTTATTTTGTCTGTCATTTTGCCTTTTATCATATATTTTATATTATATTATATTATTCTGCTTTACTTTTCTATTATTTTTCCTCTTGTCCGTTAGTCGTTTTTCTTTCAATATTTTATTCACAGTTTCCCTTTGTGACAACTGTGTCTCTTTTTATTGAATTGCTGGACTGGCAATACGTTTATATATTTTTTTCTTTTTGTCAATTTACGCTAAGTTCAATAGCAACTACCTTCATTTCATATAAACTGTTTTGTTCCTTCCTTATATTCTTCTTTGTATTTCCGCCTAAATACACACAAAGAGAGAAAACATATAGAGGCAAGAATATTCAAATATTTATTCCAACGCACATTACCAATGTGTTTCAAATATTTACATCGATCTTATGTGATACGATGTGTAAGGTTTGTTTCTTATATGTGTAAAGACGATTATATGGAAATATGTGCATATTCATGTACGTCTGTATTTACGTACGCTTGCATAGATATGTATATAAATGTATATCGAATATATACATATTATATATATATATATATATATATATATATATAT
>NC_068994.1:10065178-10066265 GCF_001194135.2 Octopus bimaculoides
TAGACAGACAGGTAGGCACATAGATAGATAGATAGATACATACATACATACATATATACATAGACAGGTAGACAAGCAAACAGACAGGCAGACAGAGAGGCAGACAGTTCGACAGACAGACAGACAAACAGACAGATAGATAGATACATACATACATACATACATACATACATACATACATAGATGCATACATACACATGATATTCGAAGAGGCAGAAGTCGATATACACTGGTAAATTGTAAGCAAGGAACTAATTGGAAGTCAGTACTGAAGAAATCACCTTTTCTTTTCTTTGAATGGAACTACACTGCCAATTATGTCACTTTGAAGTCACGCCAATGCTGTTCTGAATCACTACCACACCGCTCCAAACCGCCCCTTGAGAAGCCCAAAGCACCAAAACTTCTAAACTAAAACTACATTAACTCTTTCAGTCAACAACCCTTCCATTTCCAACATCATTTAACCAACATCAAATATTAACAAAATGGCTGCTGTTATTTGTTATGAAGACTACATTATAGCAACAGTTACTGAAGCTTCTTCAGTTCTTGGTTCTCTTACTATTGCTGTTAAAAATATTATACACAGAACATCACCGCCAACATATTCAACACTGTATTAAACAAAATGATCCTTTGCACTAGTGAACGAAGGAGAATTTTATGGTTTTGCTCTTATTTTCTTCGTTCGATAACTAAATCTCTTAACAATTACGCAGATTATTATGCATCATCTAATACATTCCTCTGTACATGCCTAAATAACTAAGATTGTTTAGTATATCTAGTGTTATGCATTATATGTAGGACTTAACATCTCTTTACTCTTTCACTCTTTTACTTGTTTCAGTCATTTCAACTGCAGCCATGCTGGAGCACCGCCTTTTTAGTCGAGCAAATCGACCCCACGACTTATTCTTTGTAAACCTAGTACTTATTTTATCGGATCTTTTTTTGCCCAACCACTAGCTTACGGGGAAGTAAGCACACCACCATCGGTTGTCAAGCGATGTTGGGGGGACAAACATAGACACACAAGCACACACACACACACACACACACACACACACATATATATATATAT